>NW_010295287.1:47535-66445 GCF_000700745.2 Antrostomus carolinensis
CCTTCGAAGTCAGTGAAATCTGTTTGTTTCTGTGGGACCTGGACCTAGACCTTAGTGATGAAACACTTTGTTTTGAATTTATTTGTTTGAAAGAGGATACTATAGACTCATCCCTCTCTTTCTGTCATGAGATCTGAGAAATGTCAGAATTTCTTATATTGCATTCAGGTTGAACAACCTAGTTTAGGCCCTTTTGAAGAGCTTTTGTGGTCCTAAAAGGACCGTGTCCTACAGTTTATCACAATCCAATGCTGTTGTAATGTAGTAGGAAATCTAAGAAGGCTTCCGTAGCCTAGAAATAACAATGACAATAATAGTTAAGGTCTCATTCTGTGCCCAGAGAGAGGGGGGCAGCACAGAGAGATGTTCAGGAGATAACATCATTCAGCTCAGCTTTCTGTTGGACATCATTTAAAAAGCCAAGTACCTCTGATGCGTGGCTAAAGCAAGAGGTACCCACTTGTAATCTACCAGCACATTGTGGGCTGTTGTCATGCCTCAGGCTGTGACACCAGCAGCGGATCTCCCGGTAGATGTGTGCTCGTATGCGGGCACACAGCCAGCTGAGGACAGAAAGAAACCAGCACATACGAGAGGTGATATGCCTGAAAGTCATGCCCAGATACTGAGCCACTATGACCTTTTTATTTGAAGAGATTTTTTGATAAACATTTGTAAATGTGTTGGGAGGGAAAACACCCCAAGTCTGATGCGTCTTTTTAGAGCTTGTCCATATGAAACCTTAGATGTCTTTTATATGAATTTATGCCATGAGAAGATCTCTGTTTTGATGAAGCACTTGACCCAATGAAATGCAAAGATGCTTTTTGCCATGCACACGATGGATGAAGGCTGTGCTAGCTGGAAGAGGCCAGGTTTGGTGGGGGTTTCTTCGGTTTTCTTTTTAGAATCATTCCCTTTGCTGACTTTTGAAGTTCCAGTCCAGTAGTTAACCTAGTTAAGCTCAGCACGTCTCTCATGTTAATGTAACGTTTTGACTGCACGTCCTGTTCCCAAGGGCCTTGCCATCTTATCTGTGCAGGTGCTGTTAAGAGCTATTATAGCAAATGTTTTCTAATTTTCTCGGAGACGAGCGTTCTAACCTGCACTTTGAGGGCTTTGCTTTTTTTTTTTATTATTATTATTTTTTTGTCTTTTTAATGGCCAGGATTATTTTGTTTTCCAAGTTTTAAAAACCTTAATAGAGTCCTCACCTATGGCATTGTTTGAAACTTTGTATATCCTTAAGTAATTTAACTACCCCTCATTACTAAGAAAAAAGAAAAAAAAAAAGAGGAAAAAATGCTTTATGAAATTCATAACTTATTGCTGATTTGAATGGGTTGTTAATTTCAGTCCTTTAGATTTTATTTTATTGTTTTAGGTAGGGTTGGGCAAAAAGAGGTAAAATGAAATAAAAAAATAAAAACAACCATATTTAGCAGTGCAGTGGAATTGTGTTTAAATGTTAGCATATGGTCCCCATTAAAGTAGCACTTTAACGCCATTAAACATTTCTGTATCTGAAATGAGTCGTGTTCTTCCATCTTGGTCACTCGTATCACTTGAGCCAGCTCTTTGTTCTTCTTGTGCCCTTCGATCCTGTGGTGAGAAGATCCTGAGCAAGTCTGCTGGAGAGTTTTGTGTTATGATAAGTTACCTGCGTTTAAATATTCTGATGTTTTTTCCCCCACTCTACTCCAAAATGTGTCGTCCATGGTAAGAGGCACAACACACACGCTTGAGTAGAGGAACAATCTTTCCATGGCTGTAATGAATTATTTCTGTTTGGTTTGGGGTTTTTTTTAATTAATTTGCTTACTAAGTCCGGATCAGGTTGCTGTTGGTAAATGTTTTCACATGTCTGTGTGTCATCCAGTGGTTCAGTACATCTGTTCTTCTTCCTTCTGGGAGATGACCTGTCAGGAGCAGGAGTCTGCCAGAGATGGAACTGAGCTCTAGGTTAACAAATGGGGCCAAAGGGTTTTCAAAGAACAAATGCTGCTTGGATTTATGTTTGGGGTCTGCATAATCTCTGGGTAACACAAGGTTTGGGACAGTCTTCTGAGTGGTGAAAAGTGGGAAACTTTAGCTCTAGCAAGGCTTTATCTATTTATTCATTATTATTCTCCTCAGAAATGTTGACCACTGGCAGCCCTGGTGCTGGGCCATTGAATACCAGTGGGATTGATTTATTGATGACCCTTTTTCTATAGTTGTCCCAGCACCTCCTCCTTCCTGTTACTGCTGTTTGTTTTAAATGGCCACTTGGGAAAGAAATATCACAGCTGAGAACTACTAAAGTTCAAGGGGTGGGGAATGGCTTTGCTCTCCTAATTGGTATAAAACAATGACATGTCTGTGGTTGGAATAAGCATGTCTGAGATGTTTGCTTGTATGCTCCAGGGCCAGTTTGGTAGCTCCTACCTTTTCTAGCATTGTGGACTCAAAGGGATCTAGATATCAAGTGCAAATACAGTGGGGAAAATGTAGCAGGAGATGAGCTTCCATCACCAGCCACCTGCCTGACCCCTCGCCCAGCACCAGTGGTGCAGCCAGGAAGAGGACCAGGGATAGACAAAATTAAGAGCCTTTATAATAACTGCTAAAGACATGGGGTTGGCTGTGCTGGTGCTGGGGGTTTCTTTGTGGCAGGTCTTGGCAGATGTCAGCTAGAGTTTGGGTGGTTTCTTACGTGATGGAAACATGTTCCTGGCTTTTCGAGGTTGCCCTGCACTGCTGTTGATGCATTGTGGACTCTGGCCTTTTCTGTGTGCCTGAACCTGGCACGGTCTGTCACACTCCTCACGTCTCCCTTCGCTGGTCTGGTCTGTTGTGTCAAAATGTTCAAGATGACTAATTTGCTCAGAGAAGTTGCTCTAAGTTACTTTTACATGATTGCACAGACCAATTCTTGTGGTTATGCAGGACATCACTTAGATGATCATACCAGTTCCTTCTGCTTAAAACCACATGAATCTCCTGAATTGTCCCTGTTGTGGCAAGCCGGAATAGTCCCATGTGCCGGATCTGCTTTAAGGTCATGCCCCTTTTCAAAGTACCATCAAACTTTCTACTTGCCACCCTGAAATCTTGTAAAATGGGGTGAGTATCTGGAGGGGCAGATCCAAACCCTTGAGGGTTAAGTCTGTCTTACCCTTTGGAGGCTGAGATGGTCCCTCAAACTGCTGAACTGTCCAACAGAGCAAGTCAAATTTACTGGTTTTCCCCAGAAGAGTGCTCATAAAAGCTTATTATTTTGTCCAAATTCTGTCCATATATATAAAAAAAGGTTATTTTCTTTCACCCCAGGAGATGAAGACACTAAAAGCATGTTGCTGTTGGATTCCCAACTCCAGTATTTTTTAATGCACAACTATGTGAAATTTGTGCTGCTTCTGAGGCCTCGTTTTACTCCTCTGCAAGTAGAGAGTAAAGTGAAACACTTGGAGTCTTCTCCCCTGTGGCCCTGGGTGTCAGCCCTCCACGTGAACTCAAGTTTCATCCAGAGTAACACTTATTCTCACCACATGGTAATTTGGGCATGGAATCATATTTTCCATTCATCTTTGCAGAATTGTGCGAGGGTTTTTTATGGTTTGCTTTATGGGTGCTATTGTTTTTCTGCTTTATTTTTTGTTTTTGTAGAGTAACAAAAGTCCTAAATTTCTGCTTAATTTTACAAGAATATGGTGACTTTTCCTCTAAGAACTGGATGTGCTTTCCTTAGGCAACTTGCCCACACCCAGCAGACACACACGCGTGCGTGCACACGGCTCCCTCGTAACTTCATGCTGTCGAGTCCTCCCTCTGTAAATTAGATCCCCGGTGGGTGTTTTTGCTGCGGACAAACCTATTAAAAAGACCATCCAGCATTTTCCTTCTTTTGACACAAGTGTATTGCAGGATGTCATCTCGCATCTGCAGACAAGGTGGAGATGAGTATCTGGCTGCATTTGTCATGGTTATCCTGTGGCGAGTTGTCACTTGAAGGTCATTTTAATGTCCGTTCCATTAGAGGCATGTCGGTGATGAAAGTGGTCTCAAATCCATCTGTCTCAAGAAATCTGTAGGTCAATGGAAATGGGGTTAACTGTACAGACCAAGCATTTTCCAGGTTTTATGGCTGTGTTTCCTTTTGTTTGTTTGTTGTGTCTGTTTCTGGGCTGTGAGCTCCAGCCTCCTGCTTCTCTGCTCTTTGTTGTGTTTTACCTGCTGCTCCCTGTTTGTGTTTCTCTGTGGTCCTGTTGAAATGGATGAAACATTTGGCTTCAGTGGAAGTGGGATCAGTCATGTGCACTAAATGGAGATGAGTTGGGGGTTTTGTTTTTGTTTTTCTCCCCTAGGATTGTAAGTTTTTGTTGTCGCGTGTTTTCTGGCCCCAGCCATATGTCATTGGAAAGGGAAACTGGGGTTACTTCCTGGAAGATAATGGTAAAACCCAGGACTTTGTTCTGAGATTAGGGAGGTGATAATATTAATAATGAAAAAGAAGTCCATAAATAACAGCATAAAGTCTCATGTATTTTCCTGAGGCTTTGTCCTGTGGACAAATTCTCTGGTGAGTGATAAATTCTGTGGCCTGATAGTGACTGAAACTCCTCTGCATCCACAATAGCCTCGGAATTTTCCCGTGGGTCCCTCAGGGAAGAGGAGTGTGTCCTTCCTCTCTAGTTACCAGTCTGCACAAAATATCTAGAAAATACTGATGTGCTGTCAGATTTGCTTGAAATTGGCCAACAGATCCAAGTGATGTTTGGGAGGATGAATGTGGGAGAGGAGAGTGGTTGTCTGCATAGACAATGTTTTCCTTTAGAGCAACCTGTTAGAGAAAGGCAGGTGGTTTAATTGGGGATAATAGATGAGCAGTGTCAGCATGCCTCCTCCACGAGGTGACAGTTACAGGGGTGGTTAGAGAGAAGACAGATTTAGTGTTCAACTGTTCCCCTCCCGTGATTCCCACTGAAAGACGCGCTAGTGATCCAGAAAGCCACTCTGTGCACGTGCAGTTTGCTTTGCCCCAAATTCACCCCTTTCTTAAGGTCATGAATGTTGCAGCGGGGCTGTGTTGCAGCAAGGATTCATTTTGATCTTGAGGGACGTGGCAGCAAAACAGGGTAAATCATCAAAGGAATTTAAAGCATTGTATGGTAGTTGTAACATGGTGGTTGCTAGTCAGAATGGACGCAGACCTAGTTCATAGCTTGACTGAGGCTAGCAGCGCTCTGGCTAGTGCTCTGTTGAGCTAAGGCTCGGAAATGCTTTCCCTTTAAGCCCTTTCCTAAAACACCTGTCTCAAACCAACACATTCTTTTGGATCTCCTCCTGGAAAGCTTGATGGGAAAATATAAAAGCTCTTTCCTCTCCTGTACTGGTGTAAAGCTTTACAAAACAGCACTCGTTGCCCTCAGGAATACTTGTTCATAAAAATGCAAGATTTAAAACTTAGCATCACTTGTGTTCCTCACAGAGAACTTCTCTTTGGGAAGTAATACCACCTTCCAGACTAGGTGAGAGCAAGACGTTTTCTGGCAGCATCTATCATGGGAAAGCTTTGCACTTCTGTACAGACCAAGGGCTCGTTGCAAGGGGAGTTCAGCATAGCAAGGAAACTGTATTAGAAAAGGAAATAACGTGAGTGCTTTTGTGTAGCAGAGCTGTCAGCTGATGGCCGGAGCTTTGACCTGTCAGCGAGGTTGCTTTATCAGGTCATACGTTAACAGGTCGCTAGCTTGGGTATATGGCAGGGATGTTTGTTACCAGAGATTGCAAAAGAAGGAGGGACATTTGCATCAGACCTCAGTGAAGCTTTTTAGAGCGCAGATAAGGACTGGACAGATTGCAATGCAGAGCAGCACCAGCTGCAAGGCAGGGACACTTCTCTTGGGCCTGGCCCAAGAACATTCTCCATAATCACAGGCTTAGTGTAAGTGTTGTGAGACATGCAAGTGGTGGTGGGCTCACAAAATACTGCCACAGCGCTGAGTCAGGTGAGCGGAACATCAGTGGCAAGTACAGGAGTTTACCTTCTAAACATCTTCAGTGTTGAATTGCAGTGTTCTAACTTGAAGTCCTTTTTTTTTTAAACTTACAAACCTCTTGAGACCAAGTATCTACAGCAATAAGTGACACAGCACTCTCACTCTGGCAGAAGGGAAAGCCAGAGAGAGATGGATTGCCATGATTTAAAAATTTAAAGTTGCTACTCTTAGAGACAGTTGTAAATACTTGAACTGATTGGAGCAGTCCCAGATCAGAGTCAGATTTGTGCTGGTTTAATTTCCCCAACAGATGACAATTTGTACAAGATTGAGGCTGTACTAAATAAACCATTTCCTGTGGTAACTTTTAAGAGGAAACATGTTGCCCATACTGGTCATCTTGCACAGTATCCTTATCTGAAAGGAACAAATACGTGTTTTCCAACAAATATCTTTTCCATAACACCTCTAGCTTAGTGGCTTTGCGCTCTTTACTTTTACACTTGACTAACTTTCCCTCTGTCACTTCATTATTTCCAAGTACTGTCAGCTTTACAGTGGGATTTGCTAGCACTGGGGGAGGTACTTTGCTTGCTGAGCAGCCCACAAGTCAATGCAGAACATGAGTTCTGAAAAATCGGGGTTATTTCTTGTTTAGAGCAGCTAATAAAACTGGGAAATAAGTTTATATTTAAACAAACAAACAAAAACCCCAAACCAATACCCAGACACTCTGAGCCACACAACTCGGGTCACTTCAGCATTTGTAAAATAAGGAACTTGTTTGTTTGTTTGTTTGTTTGAGCAATTACCAGCGTTGCTTAACTCATGGTTTATTTGTTCTATGTGAATTTCTCAAGACATTTATTTACTAAGGCAGTGTTCTTAAGCCAGACTGCACCTGAACTAGCCCGGTGCTGCAGATGAGGAAACAGCATTTTAAAAAAATAAATTAGGTGCCACAGGGAACGTCTATGTGGCAGGGTTGGGTTGGGGTTTTTTTTTTTTTTTTACAAGTTGTTTTCAAAATGTTCCTCTTCCATGGAGCAACCACCCCAGCCACAGTGGTATTACTGGGTCACTGTCTATGCCAGGTGAGGCACTCCAGAAAAAAAAAATGTATCAAAATTTTCTTTGCAGTGTTTCTTTGCAGTGCCAAACAGAAGAATTACAGCAGAGTTCATCAGGCAAACCACGTTATAGGAGAGGTGACCGTAAGTTACTCAAGGAAATGTCTCAGTTTTGCTATTTATTGTTTTTTAAAGGCTCAGCAAAAAATGAAGCAAGCCGTGAGACTGGACTAGTTTTAACTGGGCTGGACTGTGTTACCGTAAGGGAGGCTCAGGCAGCAGCTGCACTCTGATGACTCGCTGTACCTTAAGCTCTCTTCAGGACAAGTGAACAAATCGCCCTGTGACAGACCGTTTATTGTATTTATTCCATCAGAAGATAAGCACATGTGGTGCTATGTCAGGTGTGGATTAACTCTCTTTGGAGAAAGTTAGGGGTTTTTTTTAAAAAGAAGAAAGAATAAGTGGAGATGAAGAAAAGGCTCACCTGGCTTTCTGCAGACTCCAGTTCTGCCTGTGTTAGCGTGTTTCAGTTCTAACTTGAAGAAGCTCCTTTTGGGCAGTGAAAGGGACACAGCAGTGCAGCTGTGAAAGACAACAGGTGACCTTCCTCAGCAGTTAGCCAGCTCTCAGTGTTGCAGGACTATCGCCTATTTAATGTCACTGCTGAAACTTGGCTCTGTAGGATGTGCAGGCTGGAGTACAAACTCCCTTTCTAAAAAGCAGTGGAGTCAGAGTATTTTACTCTTAAGCTAGAAGCCTTCCTCTGCAAAAGAAAATTTAACCCCCTGCTACCACTGATGAGGAGTTACACAAAACCTACTTTATCCTGCAGTGACTCGATTCCCTTTTGAGTATTACAGTTCTGCCCAGCAGATTCTGTACTTGTCGCTTTCCTGATCATTTACTGTCCCCCCCATGACACCTTCACTCGTCAAACGTATCCAGCAGATTTTAAACACTTTATTTAATAAAAGTTAAACATACAAAACTGAAATTAACACACTTTGTATTCATAAAAATCACCTTCTCCCATTATAGGGAGAACCTTTTTCTATGTATGGATTCTAAACTACCAGTTGTAGAGTTTAGCTTGAGTTGTGACTCAGGTAACTGATGGACATTTCCACCAATCAGTGCATCAACAATTGCTGACATGACCTGATCTAATTAACAAATTACAAAATGAGCTACATTAACATAATATACAGGGAAATAATGGTCAGGGTTAATGGACAAGAAACACCCTTTAATTATGTAATGGGGGAAACAGGTGATGTACTCTTGTCCATTAACTCAGCCCTAGATTTTACAAAAATAATATCTACATTGTTTACAGGGCTACCCATTAACTTCTTTAAACACATTACGGGTTCAGAGATGGCACCACTACCGTCAGTGAGAGACAAGTAACAGAGGAAAGCAAATCACAGATGAAATACAAGAAAGCAAGAGCTTTTACACGTGGTTTCCTGAATAAAACTGAAGGGGCTGAGCAGCACTGTAGTACAGCTGAAGTGACATTGAACACTAGGGCCAGGCAGTTATTTTAAGGATAGAAACTGCAGATGAACCTTGACTCCCTCACAACTCGGTGGGATGGAGACATTCCTGTCTGCTGCAGTTCTACTCGACCAGAAGGAGGAGGCCCAGGCTACTCCAGGTCTGTGACCGTACCATCAAACCTGCAACGTCTACAGAGGGGAGATGATGGCTTCTTTCCAAAGCACAACCATTTTATGTTCTCCCAACTCTCTGATCCTTGGGGCTGGGTGGGTATTTTTAACCACAGTTCTCTACTTTGAAATTGGAGTCTAAATGTCTTGTCCTACGGTTTTCTGGTTACCTTTCAATAACCTCCTATTAAAATTTGATGAGTATTTAAAAACAAACAAACAAAGAGTATCTCCTCTGCTTAACTTCTAGCACAGGAAACTCAGAGTGGAATTAAAGACAGATTTACTGTATGAACAGCACATGAATCATCATCAGTAATAAAGATCCTATCATCGGCCCTGTTCTGCCCTCATTTGCAGCTGTACAAATGGATCCTCCGTGGATTTGTAAGGAGTAATTTAGAGCTTCCTTAGCAATCCCGTGTGACGTACAAGCTGTGAGGGAGTCCACCTCTCTCTCCCAGAGCTGTGGCGGCTCTGCAGTGCTGAGCTTGTCACTCAGACAGCACTGTGACTACGGAAACAAGGGAGGCTGTTACGGTGCCATTTTTATACCACCACTTTTCTTATGGAAAAAAACCCCCAACAATCTTCACTACTAGTACAAAGGGAAGATTCCAGAGATCAAAGCTGCAGATAACTACTGCTTTCAGAGTGAAAGGTGACAGCAGTTCGTGAAAGCATTTACCTGCAGAATATATTTTAATGCAACTACGAAATGATTAGGGGGGGTCAAATCAATAGCTGAAGATTTAAGGCTCGTATCAGCTGAAGCCAAAGTGATGGTGACAAAATGGACTACTCGCTATGTGCCAACAAATAATTTACTTTTAGAAAAATATAATGATAAAAAGATAAGTGTAAAGCCCTGCAGAGATGAAGTTCCACCTTCTTCCCCTGTTACTGAGGCATCAAATGCCTGACATTATATTTAGAGGTATCTTGATACTGTGTCATCGGTTTGTCTGCAATTCCACATGTTCCAACTCCAACCTTGCCAGTTACGCTCTCAGGGGAAGCAAAAATACTCCTCTTTACCTGCAAAGGAAACAGAAAACACCATTCCTGAATAATTACTAACTGGATTTTAAAAACAAAACAGGCGATCATTATTGTTTGAAGTATTTCAATATCCTCAACTTCTTACCCTACAGACAAGCACACTTTCTAAAGGCTAACTCATCCACGACACAGAATGGTTTGGGTTGGAAGGGACCTTAAAGACCATCCAGTTCCAACCCTCCTGCCATGAGCAGGGACACCTTCCACTAGACCAAGTTGCTCAAAGCCTCATCCAACCTGGTCTTGAACACTTCCAGGGAGGGGGCATCCACAGCTTCTCTGGCCAACCTGGGCCAGTGTCTCACCACCCTCACAGGAAATAATTTCCTCCTAATATCTGATCTAAAACCACCCTCTTGCAGTTTAAAGCCATTTCCCCTTGTTCTCTCACTCCCTGCCCTTGTAAAAAGTCCCTCCCCAGCTTTCCTGCAGTCCTTCAGGTGTTGGAAGGCCGCTATAAGATCTCCCCAGAGCCTTCTCTTCTCCAGGCTGAACAGCCCCAACTCTCTCAGCCTGTCCTCACAGCAGAGCTGCTCCAGCCCTCGGATCATCCTCGTGGCCTCCTCTGGACTCGTTCTAACTGGTCCACGTCTTTCTTGTGTTGGGGGCTCCAGATCTATACACAGTACTCCAGGTGGGGCCTTACAAGAGCCTTACATGTTATCAGCCAGTCAGACAACGGAGGTGGGAACTACTGGCACCTACATACTGGATATGATCACGACACTCAGGACAATAACAAATAAAATTTGCCTTCCTCATAAAATGATCTCTAATAACTGTTCATAAGGAAGACTGAAGTTTTACCACTATGTCTGTCAGCTCTTGGTCAAGCCATGATGAAAATGGAATAAGGCTTTACAGTGTCCTTGCTGCCTTTGTTGCACTACACTTGCCATGCCAGGGCAGTTACTTCGCACTGACACGCGCAGCAGGAAGTCAGGCTTGGAGGTTTCGACAGGGCCCCGGTTCCAAGCTCCAACAAACACTACCTGTCAACTGACAGGGAGCCCAGCTCTCCAAGAAGAGCACTCCTCCAAAATCATCCAGTGCAAAACCAGGCCTTTTCAGTGTACAAAATACCATGCTGCATACTGCAGAATCCTGAAGATGAACCCCCTTTAAAAAACACCCCCCCGCCCCCCTTTCTCCAAGTACTGCACAGAAATGTACACCCTGTTGTCATTCACATACTGACAAAACCAAACCAACCTGGCCTTTTTTGTTTTTAGAATAGGCTCTGTTGTTAAACTGCTGCCACTTGACTTTCTGGTCCTCTCGTTCCTGTTCAAGTTCTTTAATTCTCTGAGCTTTTTTCAAAGCTTTCTTCTTTTTATACTCTCGCTGCTGGGCTATCATCTCTTTTCTGGAGAGAAGGAAAAAAGACATTTTATGTTTGTGCTTTTTCCTGTAAGGAACCAAAACCCCCATAATACAGACATGCACAACAGTTTCCCATAAGTGAAGTAACAAAAAACCAAAGCTTGTAAATATTCTCTTACACCAAAAAAACCCCCAAAAACCCAACAAAACAAACCAACCAAGTCTTTCCATACAAAAACATTACATTGCTTATCTATTTATTTGGGCATGAGTACAACAACAACCATCACCACCTGATTGAGAACATGCCAAACACAGCAACCCATGGGATCGAGTGAAATTCATTTCTGGAATTGAAAATGTACCCATTGGCACTTTCACATTTCAGAAACATCCAGGGATTGAAAATAGGAATAGCCCATTTGAATGAAAAGCCCAGACTTTTCCAGAGGTCTGCATGACTCTCATGTACCAAATACTGGACAGGGGTAGAAGGAAAAGAACAAAGATAAGTTACTTCAGTAAAGATAAGGAAGTTCAAAGAGTTGATCTATGCCACAATGCAGCGCCCCTGAGAACGATCCCTCAGGGAAGGGATCATTGCCTGTAACAAACTCTGAAATTGTACCACTCTGCCACTTAAAAAAAAAGGAAAAAAAATGTTTTCAGCCCTTAAAAATGCCTTTCTATGTCAGACACAGCAGGATACTGAGTAAAGCACAGCTCCCCAGTGACGGGGTCAACACAGCCACCCTGACACAGGGACAGGGCAGAGGCAGAGTCCTTCGTACTGCTGAGCATACTCCTGTGAGCCAGGTCACAGATCTGAGCAGAGCCTGCACTAGATCTGGGCTGAAACTTGCAGGATTTCTGCTCTCAACAGAAGAGCACTCACTTTTTCTTTTTAATCTACTGCTTACATACTTGACATCTTGAGATATTGTTATCAGAGTAAAACAAAGTCTGTTATGTTACCCTGCCAGGATACATATCACACATGACACCAGCCACAATAACCTGCCAAACATTACAAGCTGGATTGATTTCAGATCCTTTTTCAAGTGAACATGTGAAGACATTAAAGATATGTAAAATTTTTAAAAAGGGAGATGCTATTTCATTAACCAATCTTTATTGCTGGGGGGAGGGGGGGGGGGGGGAAGGAATATAAAGGAGCTTTCAGACTTCTGCCTGTGTATGACTTACTTGGACATGGGTTTGTTGCCACTGTCCTCTTTTGCTTTTCTTCCCTCTTCCACAGGCTTGAGGTTGAAGAGGGGGGTGACTTCAGCATTGCCATATCCAGCAAATGTGACCGCAGCTGTTCCATTCTCCTCGTCTATTTCTTCAATCTCAGCTTCATAACACCTGTAAAGATATCATGGCTGTAAGCATGTGAGTAAAGCTTTAATACTCAGCCCTTCAACACCTACACTGTCAGCCAGCTAATGGCATTCAGTAAAAAATCTGCAAACATTGGCCTTCATTTTCAGGGACAATGCATAAATCAATCCAAGAGATTTTTATTTTCTTAAGGTCAAAGGGACACAAGTACAGAGACTGGAGTCTGCTCTATTTGAACTTTAGCATCAAGAAGCAATGGCCTCACAGTTATCAAGACTAATGATTAATGCTGGGGCCAATCTAATCAGATATCCTGATTTGGTTTGAGTTCTGGCAGGTCATGGGAAGGAGCAAAAAAAGACCCAACAAAGTATCACATTCCCAGAACGCGGCTCTCGGGGAATTTACCCAGGCGTCTCGGAAAACGTCAGCTCACAAGAGCAACTTTTCCTCCATATGAAAAAGAATTTAAAAAAAACCTGAAGCTTTTAAAATATTCCCTTTGCAACACTTACAAAATCAAAAGTTTTCTTATTGATTTAAAACAGTGATTTTGAAATTTTAGCAGAAATCAGTCCATTTCATATTTATTTGTATGAAACATTTTGGTGAAACTGACCTCAGAATGGGAAAGGGGAAAAAAAGAGACAAGTGACAATTCCAGAAGTATTTAAAATAACTGAGTCTAAATTCAGAGCAAAAGGATCCATCTAAAGCAAATGGAGGAATAAAATGAGATGTTTCATAAACAATATTCCAGTTAACATTTACTAAAATAATTTTTTGTGTGATTTTTAGTGGGCCAACACCATCTTGAGTTGAGCTAGATGAAAATACATGGAAACCCAAAATGCATGAGGTAAAAAGTATTAATCTCTGGCTAGCTCTTCGTTAAACACTGGCCACTTAAGAAATGTTTTAAGAAATGCAGTGGGTTAAAAAAAACCAACCAAACAAAAAAACCCAAACAATTAAGTCCAATAAGACCCACTTCAGTGGACACTAGCACTTTCTTCCCCAATCTCTGATGCTCTAACCCAGTGACCAGAGCAAGAAGAACGACCCAGTGGTGACCTAAGACAGTAACATTCAATTTTTAAGTTCTTACACAAAAGCACCTTAGTCATTAATAACCTGTGACAGAAAAACCGTTCACTTTGAGGCTTGTTTGCAACCCAAGACATCAATAGCTATACCAAAATCTGTGTGGCTACTACATTGGTAAGAGAACCAAACTGACTGAACAACAGAGCTTCTCCCTGAGTGGTAATGACTGGGACATTAGTCCTGCAGAAACTTACATTTTAAAAAAGCTGCAAATTAAACATTTTTGCAGGATAGAAAGTAATTTTAGAATGTTTATTTCAAAGATTACAAAGTCAGAATGAACTGCTTGGGTTCCCAGAATGTCACAGGCTGACGTAAAGGAGACTAAATCCAAAAGGTCGATTAACTCCACAGTTACATTACACAGCTTGTAATTTCATAGCAAAAAACAGCATTTCCAATTCAAAATTAATTTCCAATTAGTGGCACAAACTGAGATCCAGCAAGGATTTTTCTTGATAGCAATCAATTACATATAGATGAACACAGTAACTAATTATGAATTACTCATCCTGAAACCTTTACCAAAGGCTGCTCTGACAGATGAATTAATGAAAGTCTGCTATTTATTACGTTAGCAAATGGTAATTTACCAGCACCACCCTGCTGTTACAAGGTTAGTTAGTGACAAACAGGGCATTTCTAGAAAATGACCCCACACTGCTTTGCTTTTTATCCAAAATATTGACCTTTAATAAAGACAGTACAAGAATACCCAATATAATATTTCTCCCCTAATTTATTTTTGCTTTTAGTCACCCTAGGGGCAGTTCAAACTGAATGAAAGTTTCTTACCATTGAACTATTTCATGTAACTGTTAGAGAAGTTTCTACACTTACTGTCCATCCTCACTCCATATCGCCATACACCTATCTCCAACCTTCCAGGAGTGACTGGGCAGAGCAGAAGCAGAACTGTCAGAACTTGCAAGAGTTTCTGAAGGTTGTGTTGAAAGGAGATCTTTGGTTAATTCTATGACTTCCTATAAAAGACAAAAAAACCCACAAAGAATAATTTTTCAAACTCAACTGTTACCAGGCATATTTTTACCTCAAACTTACTGGTTTGGTTTTTTTTGAAGTTACTGTATTAAATTCATAGCTGATGTAAGGTGGACTAAGTTTGTTTTGGTGGGGTTTTGGGTTTTTTTTTTTTACCATTTAACTAAACTGACTCATTTCCAACATAGATAAAAAGATGTATTGTCCTTGCTGTACTGCAGTAAAGTTGCCCACGCCCTCCTCAAAATTTCACAAAGTAGCCCATTATTTTTATGCTATTTCCTTCTAGCTGAATTGTTTATCCACAGGCACAAAGACACAGCTGGACAGTCTCAAGAAAGAAAAAAATCAAGGGTGTGATTCTATACACGTGGCTGCAAGTGCCACTTGTTACTGACAAAAAAAATAAAGAGAAAAAAAAAGGCACAACCTGTGGCAGAGTATTCAGCAGAAAAAAAACAATGCTCTGAAGACAGAACATGAAAGGACATAAAAGTTTTATTCTCTCTCTAGATGGCAGTTCCCTCCACCCCTTCCCATTTGGGACTGACTAGCTACATCATATATAGTAATCTCTAAAATACACAACTGCAAGGACAATTGCAGCATTTCTAAGGGATGAAATATTCTCAGTTTACTCAAAAATACGTGGAGTGGCTGAACTGAAGCACCCAGAGCCAGGGTGGAAGACAGCCTTCCAAAACTGCCACTCTGTAAAGCCCTCTCATTTACAGAAAGCACTCAGAGGCACACTAAAGAAATTGACTTCCTTACATCATTTTGATGTGTTTGTTTTTCCTCTAAATTCCCTGACCTTAAGATTTCAGGTCAGGCCTTCCTTTGCTATTCTATCCAACAAGACAACAAAATAACAAGTTTTTCCAGTTGTTTTAATGCAAAAGCCCCTCCCCAACCTCCTGTCAATGTTACAAACTCTTCCTGATCAAGCCCACTGGTTTTCTCTGGTGTTAAAAGTCAAAGGAGCCAGCACCTAAAGGGCCACTTAAACTTTCTGTGCAAGGCAAAGCAACTCTGCAGTCCTCAGTAGAAAAGTTCTTTAGTTCTTCGAGTATCTCAGCATGAAACACTGTCACTCTCCTAACTACCAGTAAATATTTAAATGAGGGGAGGGTTACAGATAAACAGTGTTCAACTGAGGCTCAATGGAGCCTGAACTTTCCTGGTGGTTTCACATCCCAGTTCACTATTGGGTACAAAGACTAGCTCAGGAAAAAGCAGTAAAGCTGATTTCAGCCCTCAGGAACCTAAAGGATCATAGGCAGTTCCCAAATAAGAAGTTAATACAACATTAATTTACTTGCATTTTTATCTGATGAACTATTCAACTGGCATGAATGGCCTAACAGTTTGTTTCTGTTGCAGCTGTTAATGTCTAAATTTCCAACACCTTCCTAACAAAGGTTCTGCTCTTTGTTTTAGAGGAGCTGCTAGTGAGTAAGTGCAACAGTAAGCACAGTCAGTAGCAACTGCAAGCAGAGAAATGTGCTTACAATTGCTTCTACTACTTTGGTCTCCATTTTCCATAATTCTACAGCTGAACCAGAACAGACTTTGATTATCAAGTTACTAATTTGAGAGCTCTCTGCAGAACATACAGCATGAGCCTAACTTTTCCCTCCCAGATGCAAAATTCCAAACTATTCCTCAACATATAGACAGCTGTATTCTGCAAATCCAAGAAGCATCATGGTTTGAAGTAGGTATCTTATCTCAGCAGGTGAAATACAATACAACAGGCACAAGCTACCTAAAAGTGAGGGTTTCAGCTACATAGACTACCAGGAATATGGAAATGTTGACTTACTCTTGCCACATTCCTAGATGGCTTAGGGTAGAACTCAAATGTGAACAATTTCACACAAGTCTGTCAAGGATTCTTTGAATTTCATGAAGTCACTTAAACACCAAGGCTACAAAGAGCTCACTCTTGGTAAAAATCTTCATCTGATATCCACATATCATAGTGCTAAGCACACAAGACAGGAATATTCATTTGTATTGCTACCTGTGAGGCAGTTCTAACGTCTTTAACAGAATAGTTCATTCAAAGACAATTTCTGAGCACGAGCTGGACTACCACAGCAGCTCAGGGCAGCCACATGGGTTGAACAATGTGGTTTGATGCCACATCCCTGTCACATGAAGGTGTGACCCACCAGTTAGAGTTGGCCAAGTTTTTTCCTGCCCAACAAAACCAGCTGGAGCTCTACACTCCAGAACACAATGCCCACAGATATCACCTCCAATTACAGAAGATGACAGCTGCCATCAATTCTACTTGATACAAAAGGTAGGTTTAGTCCTTGGGTACATAGACACTGCCCTGGAAGCACTTCATCGAAACAAAAGGTGAAAAGCAAAGTATTTATAAAAAGTTCTTGTAATATTTATTTTAATCTTGTTGCTCAGGAATAAGTTGAGTAACTATATAACTATTTCTGACAGAAAAAATGTTTCAATTGCATTGTAACAATATTTTTTAACTGATTTGAAAGCTATTGTACATTGTAACAATCTTTTTTGAACTAATTTGAAAGCTATTTGGTCAGGACACTGAAGCATTGAACCCTTTTTTACAGTTGTCAGGTTGGCATATATATTAAGTCTGCAAAACATTACGTCATTTTCAAGGTGGAACATATGGATAGCAAACCTTTTGGGGACGAAAGTGTAAAGATCTTCCCCATTCTGTGCAGAAAGCTTTTATTAAAAAGTTTGCAAGTTGTCCTTTCACATCAATGATCTCTGCATATCAAAGCCGAGGTCGTGTTGGTATCGGAAATATCATCCTATATGGGTTTTGCTGTGCATTTTAAAAATATAAAAATATACACATGCTTTTAACAGTGTACAACAAAGGACATTAAGATGATCTATAAAGTGCCTTGTGGGTGCAAAGCCTTTATAATTTAAAGGGAATTCTAAAGATCACCAGTTTGAGGCATTGCCTGTACTGTGGTTGAAGCATCACTTTCACAGAACAGCGGTTGCTGAATCTTGTGCTGGGTTGTTTGATGTGTTTTTAGATCTGATGGCTGAAGCAATCCACAACAGAAATGAAGCAGCATCTTGCACTCTCATGACAAATTTCAACAGTACTGCTGTTTTGTTTGGTTGGGTTGTTTTTTTTTTAATATGCCAATGTGTCTTTATATGCACGAGAATCTAAAAGGCCACTTAGCAACTTAAAATTAGGCTGTGATCTTCCCGTCACCAAACAATACCCTAAGGAATGGAAATGGTTTTTAGCTCCTAACAACATGGTATGCTCTCAAATGTTTAAAAAACAGCAGGTGGCAAACAAAGAACACTACTTCTTTCCTTTCTTATAAAAAAACCTTAATGCAATCAAGGCTTAGACATCCAAGGAATGCTGAACTACATTCTGAAGTGTTTATCCTTGCAAATGTGTGCAATGAATAAACAGATTCTGGATCAAATTATCTGACAACTCAAAATAAGCAGAAATGCAAAATGTTCAGCCCAACCATCAGGCTTCAGCATAGTAAGAGCAACAAAAAATAATTACTTTCTAAGGCCAGGCTGGATGAGGCTTTGAGCAACCTGGTCTAGTGGAAGGTGTCCCTGCTGATGGCAGGGGGGTTGGAACTGGGTGAGCTTTAAGGTCCCTTCCAACCCAAAACATTCTGTGATTCTATGAAATGCTTTTAAAAAAATAAAGAGAGAGATGGTAAAGACAGCACTGGCATATCTTTCATCACTCTGGCTAAAGTTTTTAGGAGAAGGGTTTGCTATAGAAATTAGTTTTAAAAACAGGTTGAAAATAGGCCATATTTAGTTGTTGTTTTTCCAAACCAACCCCACCATAATGGTACTAAATTATGTGAAAAGAAAAGAAAGGAAAAAACCCACCAAGTAGGTATTTTGGTTGGAATGCAAACATTTAGGAAAAATAAAGCATTTGCTAAAGACCCTGAAGTTTCAGCTGCTCATACTCTCACCTGTAAGTCCTTCTTCAGTTTTAGTAAGTCTTCATTTTCTGCATTCCCAGATAAGGCAGCCTCAACTTGCTGAAGCTGAGCTTTGTAGCTAGCTAACTGCTTAGCAAGGTCCTCCGACATCTGCAAGAAACACACACACACACATCACATCACGACAACAGGCTTGCTGCCTTTTAGGCACATCTTGTGGCACAAGTGAAACTGGCAAGTAAGGAACATGAAATGCTACGACTTAAATATTACAACTAGGAAGTTTCAGTCACACACTATTTGACTATAGATGGCTACTCACCTTAATTTTTGTGCTGTTCAGCTGCTCCCAAGCAATTTCTAAAAATAAAAATAAATAAAAATAAAAATAA
>NW_010295288.1:0-3528 GCF_000700745.2 Antrostomus carolinensis
TTCCTTCACTCACTAAGTGGGTGACCATGTTTTGTTTTGCAGGATAGCAGACAGCTTTCTACAACAGCATGAAGAGGGAAAGATCTAATGAAAATCCTTTAGGATGAGCTTAAGTGTCCACTTTCTTTAATTAGTTTTCTCAGATTACTTGCTAAACCCGCAGCTATGTTTCCCATGTGCAAGTATAAAACATGTTGTTCAGATTTTCAGATTCCCTGATTCTATTTGTATTAACTCTTACAATAAAATATACTGAGGGTATCTCTGCCTAGTGTATAGGTTTTATTATTTATTATTATATTTAAATATTATTTATTGTAAGATTTATCATAGTGTTTGTCATACTTCTTATTATCATTTTATTATAATACTATATATCAGATTTTCTAATTATCTGATAACACATAAATCATAGAATCATAGAATCACAGACTGGTTTGGGTTGGAAGGGACCTTAAAGCTCATCCAGTTCCAACCCCCCTGCCATCAGCAGGGACACCTTCCACTAGACCAGGTTGCTCAAAGCCTAATCCAGCCTGTCCTTAAACACTACCAGGGAGGAGCAGCCACAACTTCCTTGGGCAGCCAAGGAATATCCAGCTAAGTGTTACTTTTGTCAAAAACTGAGCACTACAAAAATAACAAATATATGAAGGGTTGTTTTATTTGGGACCAATTTACAGACATAAACCCATATGCACACAATAGTCTCCTTGTATAACTCATGAGCAAGTCCCAGGACGTGTAATAAAGCAACATTAATGAACAACACAACAGCCACTGAGAAGCAATGTTGCTTTAGAGTCTACACATCTATTTTAATTATTCTGCTTATTATCATTCAAAATATACGCTAAGTATACAAAACTGTTTGACAGTGACTAGCTGCAAACCAACCTGATGGGCCATATCTACGTGTGCCTGATTAATTAACGACAAGTAGGTGCAGATGAAAAGATTTTCTTTTATTTGTCTCCTGAAAAAGCTAAAGAGAAATTAATTTCCTCTGCTTTTTTAAAAAGTATTATTGATGGTGGCAGATAACTTGATTTCACAAGCCTATCTGAACATCTCGCAGTTTTCTTTTTAATTAGCATACTTTAGAAATCAGACAAACCAGTCTTTACTATATTATTACTTGCTGTCCTTCAAAATCCAGTTAGATCTAAAAAATGTTCTTGAAAACTTTAGTCTGAACACACCTTCCTGACAAAATTTCTCTTTGTCAGTACTCACCAAGTCACCCTCCAGAATTCCTCTTATTCTTCATCTTCAGGAACCTAGGTAGAGAAACCATTTTTGAATGGAAATTTCTTGGCAGTATATGCTCACTGATACTTAGTAGTTTCTTCTTGAGGAGAAAAAAAAATATATATATTCCATCCATATATTTAGCTTTCTTTGTGTAGTTAGGCTCAGTTTTCACCACAACCACTTTGCAGCTGGGTGCTGCAATGCCTTCTGCTAGGAACTCAAAATGCACTACCATAACAAATTTTTCAGTGGTACCACAATACTTTTGGAGGATCAATATGATGGGGAATTGCTCAAGAACCACTCTTGAAGGTGGCTGAAATGGTTGGTGAGCTTGTTAAAAAAAAGAGATGGGCCCTGCCTGGCAGAATAGAATGAGCTGAATCCCTAGATTCAGTTTCTGAGTGGATGGTGCCCACGTGGGGAATCAAGGGGGCATCAGAAATACACACCAGGCTGAAGGGTTAATGGCAAGGGAAGAGAGCAAACATGAGCTGGACAAAAACATGAGCTGGACAAAAGGGAAGAGAGCAAATATGAGCATGGGTGAAAGACCTAGAGTGCATGACTGATGAAGGTTGAAAAGAGGTGAGAATCTCTCCCATTATTTTCTTCCAGGTTTGATTTGGTAGCGATGGAGGGCTCTCCACTCCCACTAGCAGACATCTGCCATCTTCACGTGCATGCTTCATCCCAGCTAGGCATGAAATCAGAGCACAGAACAACCTGCTCTGGTCTCAAATGCACAGTTATGTGGCTATAATCTAAAAAAACTAACAAAAAAACCCCAAAACAAAAAAACACTGTCAAATTGCAAGCATTGAACAAGGACATCTTCCAGGATAAGTCTCCTTTTTTATCACATCGAGGAAGATGTAGCTCTCATTTTAGCTCTCAGCCATTAAGCTCCCCATATAAAGACAGCAGTAATTGCTTCCTCTCACACTACTTCGAGCAATGGGCATGTCCTAGTGGATGAAAAGGTAATTCCGGCCTGTAATAAATATTGAATCAATAAACCTCAAATTAAACACAAATTCTTGCATTTCAGAAATTCTACCTCTAGAATGCCGCTGTGGTTATGTTATCTTAGGCAGCAGAGCTCCCTGGTAACAGCTGCTGAGATAGTATCATACAACCAAAGTAATTCAACTTAAAATACAAGTGACAACTTTTTTGACCATCATTCACAGACAGACTTCTAGGATCATGAGACTGAAAGTGTAAAATTAGGTCTTTAAACCTCTCCTTTACTCCACTTTATTTACCCAGGACTGCATTTAACAGTCATGGAAGACTGAAAATCAATGATGCAGAAAACACTTGGTAATGTATTTTGTAAAAATCTTCTGAACAGTTTTTGGAAGCCACAGCTGGATATCCAGCAGAAATTAAATGAAATTTGCACTTTATGACATGACCGTGTAAAGTTTGGTAGGACTGACTTTTAAAAAACAGGCTAAAGTACCATTAAAATTTTCTCTAACCATCACATGGTGATTAAGACTTATTTCTCTGAAATGCTTTTAAGCATAATATTCAGTATTTTGCTATGAAATGCACTGTTTCTTTCTTAAAAGAAGTGATTTATTTATCTCTGATTTCTGCATTTATGTGCAGGATTTATCATGCACTGCACAGATGAAAGAATTCCACATTCCTTTCCTATACCAGATGTACTTGGTTCCAGTAATTACTATTTCAGGTTAGTTACTTTTTTACATTCATTTTGTTGTAGGATAAATGAAAACAGAGTATGGTGGAAAATAGAACCTGGCCTGCCGAATCAGGTATTTATTTACCAAATACATAAGAAGAAGATTTTTTTAGTGCATATCAAGAGCAAGAATTTAACATTTCAATGTATAACTATTTCTCAAAAGATTACTTGAAAAGAAACTGTACCTACCTGCAGGTTTAAAATGAGAAATTAAATTTGGGAAGCCAAATGAATGTTCAACTGACACGCGATTACTTTAGAATTTATTATCATTTTACATAGGTGTTCAAGAGAAAAAAAAAATATTATCTGGAATACATTGTTGCTTGTGGCAGATGTATGATATTTGTATGTTTATGATGACATACTGCCGTCGACATTAAATATAGCAGGGGCTGAGGGGGTTAATATATTCCTTCTTTCCTTCGGGAGGCCTGGGTTCAGATTTAGTTCAAGTCACAAGTGAAAATGAGTTTGGTGGTCTCGAAGCAAAACACATTTGTTCATATGCTACAAAACCACGGCGTAATTTGGCACACGTCTGCTCCATTGAA
>NW_010295288.1:3564-13009 GCF_000700745.2 Antrostomus carolinensis
GCAGGTCAGCTCTGCGCTGTGCTGGCGGGAGGACGTGGGAAAACATTCCCGCTTGCCCTGCTCCACCAAGACATCTCATAGGGGTACCAGGCTCATGCATCTCACCCATTGCACCACGGACCTCTACCCCATTAATTAGCAAGAAAATAAGTCACCCTTTTAGAGGTGAAATACAGAAGAGGTTTGGCTTTTTGTAAGATTCTGCTTGCTTTTCGGAAGACTTTTGGAAAAGCTTTTGGCAACTGAAACACTCGCGTTTTTCAGAATATATTTGAAAAGGAATTTTTTAAATGTTAAAAAACTTAATCAGAAGGCGAAGCTCTGACTGCAGTGTTTTTACTTGAGATTTTTCATTCATTTCAATGACCTTGTGATTTTATTGGAGTAATTTTATTTTGCCACTTTTTCTGTGCAGAGTCTTTATTACTCCAAATTGATATTAGATACAACAAGGAAAGAAGAAACTAGTTGTTTTTCATTAAGAAATGTTTAAAGAAACAGCCATAGAGAGTGTATTAAAAATAACAATTATTATAAAAATATCAAGTTATGTACCTATTGAAAATATATTTCTTTAAAAATCTTGGTACCCAACTTAAACAATGGTTAACTGGACAAGGTTAAAGATTTTTTTTCTTCCTTGTCACACACTAGTTACATCTGAAACACCAGATTATATCAGATTAAATTACCAGAAAGTAATTCCTTCTCCTGGAATTCAGAAATTTATTGAAATCATTAAATGAAGAAGGACAGCACTAAATTATTTTGAAATATTTCATTTTTGAAAATTCTGCTCTAGGACACAGAACATGGAGGGGCCAGGGAGATATTTGTCTTCCCTGAAGACCAAATACACATAAATTCTCCTGCAGCCTTTACAATTTGCGTAAGCAAGTGACCAAAACGACAAAACTCTTTCTCCATCCTTCACCAATTCTCATTTTTTCACCCTAGTATCAAAGTGGTTCAAAACCAGAAAAAGAAGCAAAGCCATTAAATACTCTTTGGAGCTTTTTTTCAGTGACTACCACAACTGCCATGAGGAGCGCTGATACAGCAGGTTGCTTTCCACTTCCCTAGGAGCTGGTTGGCTCCTCTCACCTGCCTCCTTCCCTCTTATCTATTTGTTTCTGCAAATAGTTGTTCATTTGAATTTAACTCCCCAAAAACATGCAAGAAAGGGAAGCTTTCAGCTGGAACGGGAGCAACTGCAGCGGAAATTGCTTGTTTATTTATAGCGAGGGAAGCATGACACGTATCCTCCTGGTGTAAAGCTAACACCTCGTGTAGACCATTGAGATGTCAGTTGGGTTTGCCTGCTTTATCACCAAACAAAACTGTCCTACCTGTGCGCAGCTTCTGGGCCTCAGGGGAAGGTGGAAGAGCAGGATCTCAGAGCTCGCACTTTAAAACCAAATATAAACCAAGAAGAACAAGAAAGTTTTTGGGATCTTTGCTTATCCCTATGCCAATTACAGAATTTTCTATGGTGGCTGAGGTTACATATTGGTGGTTTTGAGCATTTAGCATGGAAGCTTATATTTAAATATACCAAAGTGTATAAATAATGTTTATTGCAAACAATGTAAAGAAAACACAAGAACCTGAAAAACAGCACTAAGTAAAGGAGTAAAATACTATATTTTATCCCAGTTATAATATTTATATTAGCTCTTTCAACTCTCAAAGATCTTAAAGGTCTTTTCCAACCAAAATGATTCTATCTGAAGGCATTTTTTGGTTGAGGAAGATGTAAAGGAAATAGACAAAAATAGTCAACAGTTGCTACTAGCTTCAATTTTTAGGACTTGGTAAACAAGTTTATCTCTGGTATAAGGTTGCCTGCAAAAATCTAACGAGACCTAACAGTAATCTGGGGTTATATAAAGCAATAAGAAAATCTCTGTCATTTCCCAGTGAGAGACTTGGATGCTGTCTAGTTCTACATACTATAATTTTTGGGAAAATATTTTTTTGCAAATGATGGGAAGTCAGTAGTTACCGTTACTGCTTACTGTTGACATTAGGTGACTGTTCGTATGCCCAGAATACCACCTACCTCAGCTAAATGGTATCTTTATGAAATTAACAGAATGCGGTTACAACATGGCTATAAGAAAAAATATTAACGTCAAATTTTGGATTATAATTGGAAAACTAACCTTTGGAAAATATGTTACCACTGCAGTCCTGAACTGTACTGTAAAATGACAACTTTAAGATCTGGAAGAATGACTGTATTATGCAGTTCAGAAAACACAGCAAAATAAAAATAATTATACTCTTTACTCGTCACTAGAATTCTAAATTAAAAAAACCTTGAAGATTTCTATGGCTTTCCTCCTGTGAAGTAATTCACGTTATTTTCTGTCTTACAACTTTTTGGAAGTGTCTGTCAAACACTTTACAATACTTTCAGTAAACTAGATTTTTTTCATCATTAAATGGGCAATCTCCATAGGCAATTATGACCGGTATTATAAATAAAGTTTTTCCTAGAAACACCTCACAGCAATATTGTTTAACATCATATATATGATTCTTTTTTTTGTTGTTAAACAACTGTATTTGAAAACTCTGAAACACAAAAATCACAAATTTTTAGAAACTTCTACCAGATTCACTTTGATATTTTATGTTTTCTCTTGACTTCATTAATCTTAAGACTCCTGCCACTCTTTTAAGTTGTAATCAGTGCTACATACACTTGTAGTTGCTTTTGATCCATTACTTTCATCCTCAGGTCAGTATTTATTAATGTATGGATTACTCTATGCATATATAGCTTTATTATCATTTATTAACCATTCAGCTAGTCTTATACATTAAGTTGAAAGGCGTATTTCCAATAAAGACTCAAAGGTGCATGGGAAAAAGTCAACCTGTCAGAATTTCTTCTTGATGGACCAATCACACATATTCTATATCTGAGGTTTTCTCACTGGATGCATAAGAATCCCACTTCCACACAAAAGTTTTGATCAGTAAAATAAACTTCTACTTAGGTAAGTGCAACTATATTGCAATTGTATTTAATCTAGCTGTGCTAAATTACCATCTAATGGAGAATGTTGAACTCAAAGTACTAAGCCTAATATTGATTTCTAAAACAACATTCAGTTTATTCTTAGTATAAAGTAGAAAATAAGAAATATTGCATCTGTTCCAGTTTATCAGTGACTGACGATTGAAAATTAAATCCCACAAGATTTACAAGATCCCACAAGAACCACAAGAAATAATAGCACTGGTAAAATACGATTTAAAAAAATGCCAACACCAATATGGAACACCTTAATGAAGAAATATTCAACTGATTGTGCCAATGGAGCTAGCAAAACCCTTACAAACATCAAGCCAGATAAAGGGATTACCAAACTGAAGCAAGAGTTTGTGCCAAAAAAAAAAAAGAAAAGTCATTCTTATTCAAACACTGTTTTGTTTCAACATAACATCTCAAGACTGAGCTTATTTAATTTACAATAAAAATTTAAAAATAAACTGATTAAATGTGTTAGGTTTTGAACTAAGCATTCAGGATTGGCTTGACCTAGGTTGGGTTTTTTTTAGGTTTGTTATTCATTTTGCTGAGAAAAAAAAACAGGTTTCATTTGATAGTGACTCAGAATGATCCAACTCAGCCTCAAAATTTTTGGACTTGGCCAGAGAAATCAATAGAATAAAGTATTCGCACATCTGTATTTAGTACAGACACATCTGCATCTGCATTTAGCTGTATTCATAGAGCTGGTGTAAGGGCAAAGGTCTGAGCTAAGGCTAATTTTGCCTAGAATGATGAGTGAGAATCTTCTCTACAATCCCACAGCATTTTTTTTTCACCTTCTTTTTGACAACCCTGTAATAAAGCATGGAAATTAGTGCTTCTTGATGCATGGCAACCATTCATGGCCAAAACCTCTAGGATTTGTTGTATGTAATAAAGGTAATCCATTCAAAAAAAAAAAAAAGCCACTTCTGGAATCCATGCTCTATCATCCCTCAGGGTTTTATATTTTTATATTGCAATTTTGTTAGAAAAAGATCTCTGGTCACCTGCAGAACAATCTCTCTTAACTTCCCATCTTAGCAGAGCAGCTATTTTTCTCTCTTTCTTTTAATTAAAGTCTTCATGTCAGTAGCATGTATTAAATCAAGTTCCATTACAAACCCAACTTTCAAAAGTGCATTTTTTTTTTTAAGCAGCTCGTATTTTGTCAAGCCTAATTGCTTTAGTTCTAGGCAATATTAGTTGCAGAACAGCCAGTAATAACCTTTAGTCCTGGCAAATTTTCTCTCTACAAGAACTCAATCACATAACATAAACAGCTATAAAAGGAGGGTTTTTTAAAGCTTTATTCATAATGTGTAGCACATGCGTGTGACAATGTACATCAGTGCACAACACTGAAGGAAATACGAGATTTATCCATGATGTAAGTTATGCCAACATATAGTAAGTTGAGAGCATTCATTTGAATTTAGTTATATTAGAAAGGAGAGAGGAAAAGACAACATTTTGCTTTATTAGAGCAGGCTTTCCCCATTTAACATTAAAAAATCATTTCTTTATTCCTGAATGCACTTGGTAGTGGAGCAATGCTTGGTGGTGCAACTCGGTGTAGAAAAGACATGCTGGTAGCACAGAATGAAACGGTCTATATGAAGAACTGCATGCTTAGGATTAATGGTAAGGAAGAAAGATTTTTTCCTTTGCTATGGTGTGGCAATAAAAAGAAAGGTATAAAGACTGAAAAATCAGAAGAATGAGACCTTAGAATGGCCCCCAGGTCAGCCAATGCCCATGGGCTGATGGAGCCCTGGCCTCAGACACATACCTGAGAGCATTCCCAAGATCCACAGGCAATGGAAAAGCCACACGTTGGCCATCCCCAACCAGCTGTGTATCCCACAGCACAGTCTGGATTATTCTCAAAAAATTCGTGTGTAATTTACGGGGTGTATTTACCAAACGTCTTGAGCGTAAGCCACTGAATTTGTTAATCCCCAGAGATGAGGATACAGTCTTCAATATGGCAAGTATACTGCAAGGATTTAATACCAACTTATTTAACACTTAATCTAGTATATTTTAAGCCAGTCTATTAGAGGAATATGCCTCGCAGACAGTTTTCAGCCTCACTGGTGGTCAGTAAGAAAGAGAGTCTTCTCAAACCTTCTACCACCACACTGTCCCCTCCTGAAAGATGGCACAGTAACAGAGGGCATATTTATTCCATTCTGTTATTTCACACCTTTTCATTTTATTCACATAATAAATTACAAAAAGGAGAACCAGAACGGAATAATCTGAAATGTCACAGTACACGAGGATATTATTTTGAGAGTAGGAAGGTAAATATGAAGCAAATCCCCCAGTCTTTAAAACAGAGAGAAGACTGATAATGAGTTCTTTTTTGTAGTTCCATAGAGTACAGCTCACCCGAGAGCAGTATTTAACACAGAATCTGAAAGGTGCTGATAGAACTTTCTTCATGATTTATAAACTTCTCTAAATCAAAAATATACCATAAATTTCACAAAGGCTAGCTGCAGAGAGGGGCACAAAGTGAAAACCTACAGCACGAGTTTGAGTCTGAAAAGGCCAAGATTCTCAAGAAACAACATCTTCTGTGGGACCGTTATTTATTTCACCAGTCACTTTGCACAGTGCAAGTCAAAGCTTTTCTGAAAGGTAATACAATCCTTTTTCAAAGGATCCATTGCCAAGTGTAATTATTTGTGAGCATTTGAGAAGTTCATGGAAACATTATGCGTGCACATTCAATTTGAGGAGTTTTAGGAAGTCCAAATTCATTAGGGAAGGCTGATCACAACTGAAAAGCAATTTGTGACTATGTCCAGCCCATTTAGGAATGTTTTGCAATCCTTGAAATGAAATGTTTTCTTTAGTAGTTACAAAAACTGATCAGTACTCGGTATCTTGTTTGTTTTATAAATACTGTACAAGTATTTACATATATCAAAAATACTCTTACATAACTGGGAAAAAGTTAAATATCTAGATTATTTTCAAAATTTTTATCTGGGTTTGCCCTTTTTCTTAATGCACAGTTTTTCTACTTCAAAAACAATTTATAGCACCTGATTTTTTTTCTATCTTGTGGAAATTTAGGAATTGGATATATGAAGAAGGGATTTATTAAAAATCTTAACTTTCAGCATGTTAAAATCTTAAAAGTAGGAATATGTTATTTATATTTATGTTATTATATCCATTATTTAAAAAATGGATAACATCAATATGGTTGATTAAGATACTTTTTCTTGTAAATTGGATCAAATCCACAAAGGTTTCCAAACTCACCTTGAGCTACTTCAATAGACTTTCTACTCAGTGCCTGAACCTAAATGCAGAACCAGGCAGGGATAAATATCACCTTCTTGTGGCAGAGCTCCATTCAATTTGATAATTCCACTATTTTTGGCTCATTCAAATAAAAAAGTGGACAATTAGCAAGGCAGATCACGAATACAAGATAAGTATCAGGCAATGACAAACACTGCTTTCTGAAGCCCCATTTAAATAAAAGTTTCCAAACAGCATGCCAGGTTTTCAGCAAATTTTCATATAAAAAAAGGATTTTTGGACTCATTCTTGAGCAAATCATGATTCCCCAGTGCAGAGCCCCACTGCTGTCCCGGGAGATCTGCATAGGTGCACCAGTTCATCCCTGCCTGCCATACTGAATATTCCACAGCTCTCCAATGAGAATATATTCTGTAGAGGAACCCAGTAACTGCAATAGCTTGTTCATAAGAATACCATTGAAGAAGATGTAAAGACACAAAAGAGATATAGAACAGCACTTTAAGAATATTTTTTCTTCAATAGATCTTTTTTAACATACAGGTGCTATTCATACAGAGCAGCGATATAAAGTGCAACGTTAAAAAAAATAAGGAGGAAATCTTCTAAAGGAGTTACCATAGAGAGGGAGTTCATTAAATTTCGTATCTTTATTAGGGACTTGTTTTACAGCTGCTCTTTTTATTTGTAATTATTTGCTGTTTCATATATTGTTTTAGAAAGCCACACAAAATGTCATTTAAAGGCATATATACAACAGAGTATTAATACCATTCTGTTAAAAAAACCCCAAACAATCTCCCTTAAAATATATATTTATAACGATATTAATTGCCTGAAGAAGAATTTCAATAGATTTAAGATTAGTTTGGATATCAGATAACAGGACCCAACAGAACTCAAAACTATTAAAAAAGAGGTAGTTTTATTTGTGTTATTTACATTGCATACTGCCTTAACTTGTAATTACAGAAAAGTTTTCTTTAGCAGAGACCACAGCGAGCGGAAACCACACTGAGTTGTGCCAAGAAAGCTGCTGCCTGCTCCGGTTAGTTACTAAATGTGTTTCTCCAAGAGAATTTTATCTTTAAGACCAATTTTCACATTAGCAACTTGGCCTTTCTCTGATACATCACCTGTTCTAATTACTGTTCTAATACATGCTCTGACTTTCTTAGAGAATCACAGAATCGCAGAATGGTTAGGTTTGGAAGGGACCTCTGGAGATCATCCAGTCCAACCCCCTGCCAAAGCAGGTTCACCCAGAGCAGGTTGAATAGAAAAGCATCCAGGTGGGTTTGGAACATCTCCAGAGAAGGAGACTCCACACCCTCTCTGGGCAGCCTGTCCCAGGGCTCTGGAACCCTCACAGGAAAGAAGTTTTTCCTCATGTGTTCCAGCTTGTGCCCATCACCCCTTGTCCTGACCACCACTGAAAAGAGTCCAGCCCTGTCCTCCCTTGACACTTGCCCCTTAGATATTGATAAATGTTGATAAGGTCCCCTCTCAGTTTGCTCTTCTCCAGGCTGAACAGACTCAGCTCTCACAGTCTTTCCTCGTAAGAAAGATGCTCCAGCCCCTTCATCATCTTAGTAGCCCTCCACCATACTCTCTTCAGAAGTTCCCTGTCTCTCTTGAACTGGGGAGCCTGGAACTGGACACAGTATTCCAGATGTGGCCTCACCAGGACAGAGTAGAGGGGGAGGAGAACCTCCCTCAACCTGCTGGTAACACTCTTCTTAATGCACCCCAGGAGACCATTGGCCTTCTTGGCCCCAAGGGCACATTGTTGGCTCATGGTCAACTGGTCACCCACCAGCATTCCCAGGTCCTTCTCTGCAGAGCTGCTTTCCAGCAGTTCAACCCCCAGCCTGTCCTAGTGCCTGCGGTTATTCCTCCCTAGGTGCAGGACCCTACACTTGCCCTTATTGAACTTCATCAGGTTCCTCTGCACCCAACTCTCCAGCCTGGCCAGATCTCACTGAATGGTAGCACAGCTTTCCAGTGTGTCAGCCACTCCTCCCAGTTTAGTGTCATCAGCAAACTTGCTCAGGGTCCACTCAGTCCCTTCATCCAAGAGGAGAGAGGGGGAGAGGGAGGAGAAGGGGGGACCTTGACTGTCACTTATGAACAAGCCCCATACAGACCAACTCCTCTGCTTACTGAAAGGGTAAAGACAACTAAACCACTCCTATCAATAAAATAACTAAATAAAAATATTTTTGTTAAATACTTGATATTATTAAAAAAATATAAAAATATCAATTCTAATATCTTCTATCTTATTAGTCATCATGACTGCACCTGTAAAACAATAAATTATCACTTGACTGTATATTATGTGTGTAATTCTCAAATTCCCTTCAACTGGGAAGAAGAAGGGTTTCTTAGCAACTTTTCATGCAGTTTTTCTTGAAAAAATAATCTGACAGGCCATCTCTGAGCTTTCCTCATATCTGGGATGAAACAGAATAAAACAAGCTGAAGAGCTATGCTTTTGTATTTTCCAATAAACTTCACTTTCAGACCAGAAATGCCTTATTTAAATAATGAACCGAGCCACCCTCAGCTCACACTGTGCCTTGTGGGTTTTTTACTATTTAAAAAAGTTTGCAATTTAAGAATTAATGGAATTAGTAGACGCTATCATTTTATCGGTAGACCATTAATAATGCAGGGAGCTCCTGGTCTTACAAAGCTTCCTGTATTTTTGTTCACTCACATCACTTGGCTTTCTCCTACTCCTGCCTGGCTTATGCACCATAAAGCCTGTCCCAAGTGCTTCATCATGACTGCATGACCTGCACCAGCAGAGCAGCATCGCAAGAACCTGAGCACCCAGCCCTCGGATTCCAAAGTCTGTGATTATCACTTATAAAATCTATTCCAAGTTTTTCAGGTGGAGATCCTCAATTAAGCTAATGTTTACCTCTCTGTAAAATGTCTATGAATTCAGCTAGATATGTCTAGAGGTTTAAGGCTCTGCTGTCCAATTTGCAATGCTGTGCATGCTCTGCACTTTCACGAGCAGGCTACTCACTAAACAACCAGATGCCTGGTGTGGACCCTGGCATTGAAGGTACCATCTGCAGGATGCTCCAACTGCTAAGAGCG
>NW_010295288.1:13045-19347 GCF_000700745.2 Antrostomus carolinensis
GGATAATGAAGCAGCATATTAAAGAAGAAAAGCAAAGTTCGGAGCAAAAAGAAGCTGGAAAGAAGACACTGAAGAAGATGCAAATAGCTAGTGATAGACCCAGAAAGCAAGGAAAATGTATTAGCAGACACTGAAGACATTCCAACAGTGCAAAACTGGAATTGAGATCCAGGTTTAGATGTTAAAAATCTCCAGAATACAGATGTGCTGGGATCTGGACACGGATTGTAATTCTGTTTTCTTACTTTTCTTTTCTATAATGTATCAGTGTACTGGGTCAGATATTTTTACAACCACATAAAATACTGTGGGTAGAGTACAGCACAGCAAAGTATAGAAGTGTAGAGCTGCCTGTTGGAATCTTATTAACTGTGGACAGAATTTACAATAATATTAAAATCATTTGTTGCAGTATAGATGAATTTGGTGTGATTACTACAAACAAATCTTTTGTTATTCTATTTCTAAAACTGAGGTCTAATTTTGATTTAGTTTTCTAAAACTGTTATTTTCAACAAACTATTTCTATGGACTAATGCATCAGCCTGCTTGCAAGTTCCAAATCTCAACCTGCGAACTCTTGCAGGCACATGAACCAGACTTCAAACGCACCTGGACACTACTATGGAAATACAGAAATGAATAGCAGAAGCAGTGGGAAAACCTATCCTGATGGAAGAAAAATGTTACATCCAGAAGGGAATGCAGCTCGCAGATACAATTGCAATAACTACAAGTGAAATGGTTCTGTAAGTAGGTATCATATGGAAAACAAATTAACAGAACTTGAAAACATCTGGAATAGATATCAACATAAAGCTCAACAATGCATTTGAAAACCAAACAAGATTCCAGAAGAAATATCATAGAAATAAAAAGACTGGAAGCAATACTTATGTACAGAACCATGGAAGCCTCAATTCAGTTAATAGAAGGGATTTGTTATTTTTATTTCATTGTCATTATCAGTTTGCTATATATATAAATATCTATATTTTGTCTAATAAAATGATACATGAAATCAGTTGACACATTGGTACTGAAACATGAAAGACTAAGAAAAAGAAAGATCTTGATTAAACTAGTTTACTTTTACTATGTTGTGTTAATATTTTACGCTATCAAGTCTACACATGTCATTTTAGCATTGGCATAAATGGGGAGGGAGGGAACAAACAAACCCCTCCCCCCCCAAAAAAACCCCAAACTAATAAAAAAAAAAACCCCAAAACCAAAAGACCAAACAACCCCATTTCCAGAATGAACTGTGCTAACTGGAAAGATATTCAGTTGCAATATGAAAAGCAGCCTAAATTTTAAGATACACAAAATGCAGAATACGGGGTTATTCTGTACCAGATGTTTTAAATATACAAGAAAATGGCCAGTTTGGGGTTAATTTAAATGTCTTTTTACATTGATTCATATTTTTCATAATGCATGATACAAAATGTTTTCTTAGTATATAAACATATTTCTGCAGTTGAAACATGAGGATTTTAATACCAATTGCATTACCAGGGCACTATTTTAAATCTATTAACCAGTTTGAAAAGCCAGAAAATCCCCTTACATCACCGCTGTTTCCCAGACACTTCTCTCAGTAAATCTTTGCCTTTTCCTCCCCTGGTTGCCCCCATTGCTGAAGGGCCCGTTACTTGTCCAGTTCCTCACCTCATGGGACAGACTCTCCTCACACTTCTGAGACTTTCCTTCTGAGGGTCTGAGGGATGTTAACTGGTCCTTCCTCACTCAGGACCTGACAAAGCTTCATTTTCTTCTCTCTTTCAGAATGGTTAGGTTTGGAAGGGACCTCTGGAGATCATCCAGTCCAACCCTCCTGCCAAAGCAGGTTCACCCAGAGCAGGTTGCAGAGGAAAGAGTCCAGGTGGGTTTGGAACACCACCAGAGATGGAGACTCCACACCCTCTCTGGGCAGCCTGTCCCAGGGCTCTGGCACCCTCACAGGAAAGAAGTTTTTCCCCATCTTCAGGTGTAACTCCTGTGCTCCAGTTTGTGCCCGTTTACCCTTGTCCTATCGCTGGGCACCACTGAGAAGATCTGGCCCAATCCTCTCCACCATCCCCTGTAGGTATTGATCAGCATTGATCTCAGTCTGCTCTCCTCCAGGCTGAACAGACCCAGGTGTCTCAGCCTTTCCTCATCAGAAAGATGCTCCATTCTCCTTGTCATCTTTGTAGCCTCCTCTGGACTCTCTCCAGTAGTTCCTGGTCTTTCTTGAACTGGGGAACCCAGAACTGGATACAGTACTCCAGATGTGGCCTCAGCAGGACAGAGGATAACTTCCCTCAACCTGCTAGTCTTTGATCTGAAAGCAGAATTTATTTCATAGGCATGTTTAAAACCACAGAGAAGTTGCTTCTTCCTGCCTCTACCATCCCACTACTTATCTACCATTCCACTAATTATCCCATTTTTCTCCTTGATCATTTAAAAGTAACTTTACATAGTTATAAGGAACATGCTTATCTTGAGCAAGTCAGCAATCCCACTGACCTCAAAGAACACAATGCTGAGCATGAACTGCAAGTTTTGCAGAACTGGGACCTTATAGTAATGCCATAAAAACTACAAAAACAGGACTGCTCACCACGGTCACGTCCTCTTCTCCATGTGGATTTTCTACTCATTCCAGTAATGCTCCCTACTCTGTTATCTCAGCGATTCTGAGCTCTATGAAAATTATCTCATAATTAAAATAAAGTAGGTTCTATTTTAGTTACTGCAAATAACAGGAATAATGTTTTTTCATTTGGGAAACAGAAAATCTCAAATATATTTTCATTTAGACTACAGGATCATCTTTTTTTTCCATACTAATTTTCATTGTGTATTACACATAGTTGAAGCAAAACACTTCTTCCATAATCACTCTTTTTTTACAAGAGGATCCAAGTTTTTAGTACAATTCTGTACTGGAAAACATTGATATAAAAAAGGTGCCTTCTTATTAAACAGTTTGCCACGGTTTTAAAATTCTGATCAGTATTACTCATTGGCAGCAACTGGCACACTCAGAGCATTCCACTTCAGCCACTGTAGGTCTTAACAAAAACCTGGAGCTAAAAGATTAATTATCAGTGGTGAAAAAAGACTTCACGATGACAAAAATTTGGGCTGAGTTTGTAGACATGCCAATAAAAAGTAAAATAACCAAAGTAATATTGTAGGTGGTTTAACTAACAATTTATAAGAATGAATAAACAGTAATTATCACTTATGCTTAGACATATCTAGTATGTTGTAAAGTTATAAGCACATTGATAGATGGTATTATAGAAAGTTAACAATTATTATTATTACCCTGTTGTAATCTACAAAGACTTATTTGTAGATGTCTTAACAAAAGATCATTAGATTTTATAAGTCAGTCATAAATACTAACTTAATGTACAGGTTGGTCAATTTTTTTTTTTAAACAAAGATATTTCACTAGAAATAAATGGCAATGACCACAGCTTTCCACACTGGCATTGTTACAGTAAAACTCAGTTCAAACTATAAGGCAGTTAGAATTCATGAAACATGAAATGATGGAAAACAGCTATGGAAGAGCGAAAAAGAAAGACCCCAAAAGAACTATAAATCTTTTGTTGTTGTTGTTTATTCAAATACGTGTTGTCTTTTGAGGCTTTTTTGGCAATTAATGCTACTTCTTAATCTATCCTGCAGCACTGAAGCTGCACGACAGCAATTTGAACCTCAACTCCAGAATTTTCACAGTAATTTGGCGCTGCCTCATTCAGTCATTTACCATGGCTTGGCATTTTCATCAATTATTTTCTCCATCACTACTGAATTGGTCTCACAATTTGAAATTAATTACTTGCTCTTTGGAGTATGTCATAATTCCAAGGAATTTAACATTCACTCAGAGGCTAATTATACTTTCCAGCTCTGTGAGATAGCCCAAGTGTTTGTAACGGAGCATGTGACAAATTAGCCCTTTCATGGATCCAGTCGACAAAGTGCCCCGGCAGAGAAGGATTTTCAGGTGAAACAGATCTTTGGTCAAGAGGGAAGCAAGGCCACTCGCTATGTCCCTGTATTTTCCTAATGATAAATTAAGCTCATAAAACTAAGATTGTGGCACCATGTTTGGCACAAAGTGCTTTTTCAGTAGTTCCAAGCTAATACTTTTTTTAGTGCTTGATACTAAAAAATTGTCTCCAAATATTCCTCGTTCTTTGTTTAAACTACTGTTTACTTACCAGATTTTTTTCTGCAGGTACGATTGCATCTGGCCCAAAAAGCATCCAGCTAATAATGTCCTTTAGCTTGGGAAAGCACACGCACTACAGTCTCCTCTAACTGCAAGATGCTTAGTTTTCATTAAAGCTGCGTTTACTCTGGCTGAGTAACTTTTGGGGACACAAAGCAGAGGATGTACTAGACGAGGAGCTCATGGAAACAATGGTTGTGTGTTAATCTTTGAATTGTTCATTGCTAAAAATATTAGCATGTCCAATCTCTGGGTATTACATTCTTTACCAAGAAATAGATATTTGAGAGAAAAGAATTATGGCTGAATTAGGATCAGTAAAAAATCAGCCCACTAATTGCACTTGGCCTCCCTGAGATGTAGGTGCAAGAGAACAGAGTCCAATTTCTCTACAGAAAATCTTTTACTTCTGTTCCTGCTTTATTTTGGTTTCATATGACAGACACTGCTAATTCAGTGAAGGAGTGACCCCTAGACCCTGTTTCTTCTCCCCAGGGGAGCTCCAATCAGTCAGATTTTTCTCTGCCTTCCTTGCTACCAATGTATTTCAACTGGTTTCCCTAATTTTTTTCTGCTAATTCCCATTTCCTTCATAATCACAGGCTTTTATGTGACTTGCTGGCCAAGCGATTTTCAGGGGAGCTGTAATTGCCACGGGTCTTAAACATTAACCCTGCCAGGTGTCAGTGCTGGGACTGCTTGTGCATTTGATTAATGATACCAGAGCAAAAAAATTGGTTTTTAATTGACTGTCGTGTTTTTCTTCTTGTTCAAGTGCTCCTGAAACAGTCAGATGATCTGGAACAAAGGTTTCTTGGGAAAAAACACCTGAGATGGCATGCTGAAATACAAGAAATACCAGCTCACTTAATGAAAAGTAGAAGGTCTCAGAAGCCTGAGATGTATTGACTATTTTACAGGTGCAGAAATCTCAGTGAGTCTGAAGCATTTCCAGCTTTGTCACCTTAAATGGATGTTACAACACTGGGAGCAGAGACTCAACCAACAACTTTAAAAATAATTTATCTCTTTCATAAATAAACACACACATACAAAAAAAAAGGTAATCTTGATATTATTCATTAATAAGAAGGATGCTCTTATTTGGCTGGGAAAAGCAACACACCAAGGCACATCGTCACTGGAGGAGAAGGAACTCTGGTTTCCCAGTTTGCCATCAAGAGGTCAGTTTACACGCTTGGAGTTCAGCACACACACAGCTGAGCTCCCAGGCTGCAGACACCGTTTTGGAGCCAATAGACAGTAAAATCCATATACCTGTTGTTCTTTTTTAGCACTTTTGGGATCAGAAAATTCATCATGAGCTGGTCAAGGTGAAGTTTTTTCCTCCTTGGAAAGCAGAAGCAACAGAAGATCCATCAGTTCTGAAAAAGTAGCCTTAAGAACCCTCCTGAAGCCATCAACTGTAAACAAAATGCAATGTCTAAACTCACACATCTCCACAAGATACTGCTTGAATCATACTACTTAACAAAAGTTGTTCATTTGGATGTGAGTGAATTTATCAAGACAACTTTTAGGCAAGACCGGGAAAAGTAATCACTCAAAAGAGAGCATTGTTTTAAATCTATTAATGGTTAGAATTCTGTCAAAACATATTTGCAGCTTCTTTATTTTATTTTATTTTTTTTAATCTCTTTGTTTGCTACCTTTTTGACATTGCTGCAAAAGCCTGTCTTGGGCAGCCAGAACAGATACCATCTTGTAACATTTTCTGTAATCTGAGCGGAAAGCAAAAGAGAAGCTACAGAAGTGGCTATTAGGTTGTGTTCATGGGCTGTAATGGGCTTATTCTGGCAGCCAAACTAGATGCATTTAAGAGGATGTTTTTCTTCTCTCTCCTTATCACGTCCTGTATGTGGCTTTGTGTCATTTAAAAGAGTAAAACATTTAAAAAGTAAATTTGAAATCAAATATAAGCAATTATGGTCAATTAATTATGTGGGATATTTCCAGTAAATTCCACTGTCCTAAGTGAAACAGGAGTGGAGGAAAATAAGTGCAGGTACCTGTCCCATGGCCTCAGAGCACACTCTTT
>NW_010295288.1:19385-24252 GCF_000700745.2 Antrostomus carolinensis
TCACCTCTCTCAATTCAGCTGAAGCCTGTCCCAGACTGAGGTGTTTTCATGAGGCACAGTACATTCAAGCCAACAAAAGCAGGCTCAAGTTAGCTCCACCATTTAACAGTATGAGCTGATATAAATCGGCTGAGGTGATGCTCTCTTGAAGTCTCCTGTTTCAGAAATGCAGCCTTCATATTGTAAGTGCTTTCATGACATCTTGCAGTCCCACTGACTTCAAGAAGCACTGCTCCAGTTCCTATATCTGGCGTAAAATTCATTTCTCACAGACTGTTATTGGTGTGTATATAGAGCACTCAGTTTTGCTGCTGGGCTATAAACACTCCAGGATAATTCTATAAAATATGTAAGGTTCTCATTTAGTTGCATTCACAAATACTTACTGCATTGTTAACTTCTAGCTCTTCATGATGCAATTTTTTTAAAACACCTCTTCTTGCAAAATCACCCTCCAGGTGACAGAGATCACTTTGCTTGCATGAAAAAAAAAAAACCAAACCAAACCACAAAACAACTGAAAAAAAAGAGAGGATAGAATGAAAGCCCAAACTCCATTTCTTAACCACAGCAAACACTGCAAGTGATGGTTATGATAAGTGTTTCTTTGAGATACAGTTATTATATATTGCCTAAATATTTAAGTTAGCCAAACCTCTGATCAACTGAAACAAAACCTACGCAGGCCAAGAAGCTGGAGTTAAACTGTTAGGGGGAACATGAAGCTGGCATTAGCACTGAAGCAGGAACAGAGGTGGTGTAAGGCACACAAAACCACAAAAAGTGATCTCATGTCTTTAAACTGTCCAAAGAATCATAATAATAAAGTTCTAGATGAGTGTTGAGGGGACACATGCCATTTCAATGAAAAAAGGAATAATTTTAAATGACGTTTTGAAACATTCCATGGAAATGTATTTGAAATGTAATATGGGGACTCCAATAAAGAGTATGCTTTTAATACATTACAGATCACATGTGATCATCAGTTTAAGACTTCCCCTCAACAAGCAAGATAATTCAACTAGACATCTAGTCTGTCTATACAGTTTGTATTGCCATCCTTTCAAATGCAAACTCTGATGTTTCTTCATGACTCGAGAAACACAGGGAAGGTATGGTTTTAATTTTTCAAACTCCTTTGCAAATAAGCTTAAACATTTTACAGTTAAAAGGACAGAATTTACATTTGCTGTGTCTGGTCAGTTTTAAAATGGTATCTGTTATGAATCATGTTCACTTTTAAAGTTCATTTAACTTCGCTTATGGTTTACTTTAAAAAAAAATGTTATGCATCATTTGGAGCTGCACTCCTAGCCACTATTAGTAATAATAAACATGTGCAGGTTCCATCTGATGGCCCGTGTATAAACTTGGATTTCCATAGGAAAAAACAAACAGGATCCACATAGATGGTAATAAATCCCACAGGCTGGTGTCATTATCAATGCCAGCAGTTTTAATCAAGGTACAGCCATTACAGATCTTTCTGCTGCCTTAATGAGATGTCTGTGTGAATGGTACTAGACACAAAAAAAACCCCAAAATCCCATTAACCAGAAATGCAGTGGGATATTCTGCTTTTAATCCTAATGAGCAAACATACCTTTATGGTGAGGTGAAGTCGTGGAATAACTTTAGTGGGACTTAAGGACTCTCAGCATCTCCTGGTACTGAGCTCTTTTAGGCTAATCTCAATTTCGCAGCTCCTGTGCGATTCACTCACATTACCTGAACTGGTTGGGTAAGAGAATCACATCCAGAAACAGAAGAAATGCAATATTATAAGATCATTTGCTTTCAAGATGGGTTAAGCTCCTTCAATTAACAGAGACAGCTTCATATGGTGATGTCACCTCACTACGTCGCTTTTTCTTTCTCTGAATGTTATCCCAAATTCATCAGGCTGAATTACCTATTTCTTTTTGAGGCCTCTACACTAGTCTACTCATACCATGCCAACCTTACCTGACAGAAAACTTCCCCACCACTCTTTTTAAAAAAAAAACAAAAACAAACAATAATACAAAAGCCAGTGGACTTGCTGATTATGCCAAAGTTGCCAATGAAACCTTGACATTAACACCTCCAGTGTTCTGATAAACACAAATTTAGCCTCTGCAAAAGTCAGATGTAGAAGACAAGGAACAGAGGGATCCAGAACTCAGACTTAACACACACCTTCATCTTACAACTCCAATTTATGTCATTTTTTCCCTTAGTATTATGTATTTCAAAGGAAGAATGAAAAAATAAAAAAAAGCCCACACATTTGTCCACAAACCCTTGTAGAGATGCAAGCACTTGCTTTCCACTCAGCAATGTTCGCTGACATTTTTGACACAAGAAAACCAGTTTTCTTATAATTAGATCTGTCTCAATACAATACAATATCATTTCAAAAAGCCACCACATGAAATCTAAACATGGATGTAATGAATAACAAAAATCACTTTTGAAGACTGCAGTTTATAACCTCAAAGAGCAAGTTATGTTTTCCTGATGCTTTCCTGATGCCCAATTTGATATGGTCTGGAAAGCAGTTTTTTTCTGGCTACTATTAAGTTCTTAGCCTCTGTTCTTCTATCCCCTATCCATCACTGATGGATAAAGAGAACTTTCGCTCACAGAAAAATATGAAAGTAGGATTGCCCTGCACTCCTCAGTCTCTTCATGAGAAGTTTTTCCACTCTTTAGAGCTCTCAATGTGTACATTTACCTGTTACTGAGCAGCTGTTTAATCCAGTTAAATAAGTCCATCCTCCAAATCCAAGAGTTCAGTAAATAGTTCAACTAGGCAGAAAAGCAGATGGCAAAAAAAGATCACTTCAAAACATCAGGTGGACTATGAAGTCTCTTAAGACATCAGGCTCCTCCAAGCCAATCTGACTGAACCTGCAGTGATCAACCATATCTTGGAGCATGATGAAAAGACACATCTCTATGGCCCCATGAAGAGCATCAGTACAGTTTAAGAATCACAAAAAAGTAACTTAAAGTTTGTGACCTACCTGTTAAACTTTTTTGAGACGTAGCACTGAACAGCTCTTCAATGAAAGCCTGAATATTAACCTGCTAGTACCACCCTGGAGAGGTTCTGGTAGTTGCTGACAACTGAGACAGCAACCTGCTGAAGAGCTGCTCTTTGTATTTCAGGCCCAGTTGCCTGCATCAGCTTGCTAACAGTGCCAGTGGTCTCTCAAGTCAAAAACAGACAAGAAAAGCCCACCCACAGGTGTGGACCTGATTTTATCTTCTTCCTCCTCATTTAGTCACAGTATCTCAGCTGCATGGCAATGGCTGCAGCTGTCGGATAATGGTGCTGGCTGGTAAGAACCATCCTAGCTTGAGTCCAACCCCCAACCTCATAACCTGTCCACCCCAAAACCTCTGGCTTCCAGAAGTTGCACTAAGAAAAAGCTCAGGGAACAGAGATCCCAGCTCCACTATGGATATCTGCTCAGATGTTGAGTAGTTATTTGGACAAAAAAAAAAGAAACCCAAAAATCCACCAGGGTTGTGTGTATGGAAGAGAGTAGGTCAAACTCAACCATGCAGATATAATTATTTCAAGAGTTATCACTCAACAAGTCTGTGTTCTAAAGCATTATCAAGAAAAGGGGAAAGGGAAAAAGGGGAAGGGGAAAAGGGGAAGGGAAGGGAAAAAGGGGAAGGGAAAAACGGGAGGGAAGGGGAAGGGAAAAACAGGCAGGAAGGGAAGGGAAGGGGAGGAGAGGAGAGGAGAGGAGAGGAGAGAAGAGAAGAGAAGAGAAGAGAAGAGAAGAGAAGAGAAGAGAAGAGAAGAGAAGAGAAGAAAAGAAAAGAAAAGAAAAGAAAAGAAAAGAAAAGAAAAGAAAAGAAAAGAAAAGAAAACCTCAAGCCCACAGATGGCCAGTGCTAAAGTGTGAAATATTTCTCTGGTGCCACAATGGTATTTAACAGCAGCACAAATGTTTACCTCAATATTGCCTTTAAAACCAAAAGTATTTAGACACTCTGGAAAACAAACCAGGGAACAGGCAGCGCAATTAGCTTCATTTAGCACGTACAGCAAGGAAGCTTGCCAGTCCTGCCTGAGAAATCCAGAGCTTTAATGGGAATGACCAGCAGTCACCTAATGGAAGTAGGTGAGTAATGGCTAATGAATAATCTATTCCATTAATTTAGGACTACGTTCCATTTCCAAGCTGTCTATGAACACGTTATATACTGACAAATAACTTCTACAGCAGCTTCTTGAAAGTTACCACATTCAAAACACATTAGTCAAACGTGCATAATCCTTGGAATTATTTCCCGTACAATGCTAAAAACTCCAAATTGAGTAAGCTCAAAATTTTCACAGAAACAAAAAGTTCAATTCTTTTATTAAAGATTCCTATTTTGTTGAATGTTCACACCTCACTGGCTGGACTATTCTCAGAAAGCAAACATGTTCCCACAACAAAAATCTCTTGAAAAGGTGTTATTTACACATTTCCATCTGTCACTCTTGAGACAACTCCAGTTCACTGTTTGCCCCTCTGGTGGTTTAACCACAGATAGACCATGTAGTCCTGCACTCCCTCCCCTCATCTGGTGAGATGAGATGGGAGTCACAACAAAGGGAGCACAGGATTACGATGAAGGACCGGGAGGGTTCACTCACCAGTGATGGTCACGGGCAAAACAGACTCAACTTGGGGAAGAAAAATCAATTTAATTCATTGCAAATCATCTAAGGAGACATAACAACCACATCTTACAACACCTTCCCCCACCCCTCTCTCCTTCCTGGGCTCAAATCACTTTGCTCCCAATTTCTCTACCTTCTCCCTTGCAGCGGCACAGGGGGCAGGGAAATGGGGTTCAGTCCGTTCATCCGGGC
>NW_010295288.1:24374-37289 GCF_000700745.2 Antrostomus carolinensis
GTCTCCGGTCCAACACACATCCTCACCCCCAGTCTGGCATTGAGTGACTCTCAGGATCTTAAATCAGTCAGACTTGCCCTCAGGCTCTGCTTTACTGCTCCAGTGTGGAGTCCTCCATGCTCTACACATGGGTATCTCCTCTGTTGCTGAACCTCCATGGGCTGCAGGGACCTCCTTTTTCTTCTCCTACTCCATGCAGTTGAACTGGGTGTCTGAGGTTCCCTGTCCTCCCCATCTTCCTCCTGCAACAAAGCTCTCTCTTTGATTAGGCTGATGGTCTTTTGTTCAGGTCAATGGCCTCTCCTCCTGGTTCACTGCACCTTCTTCTTTTCAGGACAGTCCTTCCCCTCACAAATATGGACTCACAGAGGCTTTTCTCTATTGCTCATTGGCTCAGCCTGGGCTGGGGGGTCTCTGCCTTGAAGTGAGGGGAGCTGTTGCTCCCACAAGGTGGCCCTTTCCCCACTACCAAAAAACATACCCCCTCCCCCCCTTCACACACACACACTCACACACACAAACTCAACACAGCCCCATCTAGAAACTGATTAACACACTAAATGAAGCACTTTCACCTCTGTTTCTGGGACCGGTGCTGCTGCAGGAATTCTCAGGCAGTGTGAGAACAACCAACCAGTGCTGCATCTGCACCAGCCACTGACTCGGGGCTCAAGGTCATGCCTCTTGGGTGAGCCAAAGAGAACATCCCTCTGAGGAGCTTCAGCTCTTCAATAAGGAAAAATATTTACTTTGGAGCAAAGGAGTGTGAGCTCACCCAGACACACGTGATGCTGTCAGCAATCATGGGGACTGAGTTCCCATTCCTTATTCCGAAGGAACAGTTCACTGATTCCAATGCTACCTTTGATGTATGGGAAGCAGGTTGGTACTAACCGAGTCTAACTGAGGACCAGAAGCAGCTCACTCTAAGTAGCACCTTGGAGAAACAGAGAGCAATAGTCAGATAAGGATCTTCTTGATATTGGTGTCTAAAATGTTGTCCCAACTGGACAAGTATTACCCCGATATATTTGTAGAGTCGGCTGCACACTGGAAAGTAAAGCCAAGTTGAAATGTATGGTATCTATTTAACATACCAAATATCAAAAGCATATATGTAAACATTCCCTGCATGCAGGTGACATAGCATATAGGCTTTGGATATGAAAATGGAGATGTAATACTCCAGCTCCTTATGTGTTTTAAACATACACATTCTAAACTGCAGCCCTTCCCATTTCCAATTCTCTATTTATGTCAAAAGTAGAAGTAAAAGTAAGATTATAATGAAATAAAAATAAATATTGCAAACTTGAGAGGTCAGAGACGTACATGCATAAACAAACTATTAAAATGTAGAGTGTATCACAGATGGGTTCCTGGGATCACATGCAGCACAATTCAGGCCATCAGTACAGGTGTCATGTAAAGATCTGACAAGCTTCTCCCACCCACGGCAACACCAAACCACTTAATAGAGAGGATAACTCATAGCTGGCAAGCAGGTGCTTTCATGATGAGGCAGTTAGGTTGTACATCCCTTTGTTGTCAACAGAAGAGCTGCCAATGACATTCAAAATACATTCAGGAATCTAATGAACACATGCAATTTTGGACATGGAAGATGCTCCTGTGCTCTCAATGCAAGGCAGTGTCACCAGCCTCTCCTTTTGGTTAAAGAGCAGATTTGGGTTCCTCATGCAATAGCACTTGGATAGGTCATTTAAGCCCCATTTGGCTTCTGCTTCCTTTCTTATGAAATGGCATTAATGTTTCCATATCACTCATGTCTGTTAGGGCCTTCACAGCTTGCAGTGATGGGCATCATGGAATGTCTGTAACAACAAATAGCTTACACAGTTGGATGAGATGTTTGACACTATCTGAGGTGCATTCACCTCACTGAACTGGAATCTGAGTAAGTGAAAACTTTTCCATGTCAATCTAAAACGCATCGTTACCTACACGTACACCTACTTTAAGCAACAATGATATTAAATTCCTAACAAGTTGTTACTGGAGCATCCAAAAACCAATAAGAGTAAATGGCTGAAGAGGAAGATTTTAATCAAATTATACACGGCTGATAGCTAGTCTGTTTTCCAAAATTAAGGTTAAAAAGACCAAGTACACTTAATGGATGTTTGCACATTTTATAAAAGCTTTCAGAATTTACGTCAATAAAACCCTCTTTCTTGGCAACTGTGCCTGTATCAGTACAGAAGCTTAAACTCATTATTTCTGAGATTAAAACATCGAATAAATTCATTGGCAATGCTCATATCTCACTATAACAAAGAATTCCCATTCACAATAAACATCTCTCAAGGAAATAAGCAGTTGTTTCACAAACACTGGAGGTAATGTCTGCAGACGAGCTCTTTCCTGTCTGGGTTTTCTGGTGCTAACCAGGCAGTGCATTCACTTTGTAGAGCTTCTTTGAGTTGGGGCCCTTAATATAATTTCTCTCTTCTATTCTAGCACTTGCTGAAGGGGAAAGGGATACAGGCATATAAAGACTTAAGTTTTGCTTCATGTGGTTGTGCCATGCGTGCTATAGGCACGATGCCTGCTGCGTGATACTGTTCAATGATATTTTTCTGATAACGAATTGTACCAAATGCAACCCTGATCAAGATGCTGAAGTTCCATGACTGTAAGTATTAATTTGGCATTAAAAGATCTCCAATTATTGTATTAGTTTAAAAATCACAGAATCATATGGCAAGAGTTTGTTTCATCTATCTATTGTCAGCTCTCCTGCATCATTTAGATAGATGCATGTCTAGCCTCCTGTCACATACCTCTAATGGTAGAGATTCCCAGTCCATCCAAACAACCCTTACAATTTCAACAACCACACTAGTTAGGGAACATGAACCTTCTTCTCTGCAGTGACTCCAAACGACTGTAGCTCATCATGTCTCTTATAGATACGGAAAAAATATTATTCTCTTCTTCCTTGCAGCAGCCTCTTCAGATGTTTCACATTATCTTTTTTTTCCTCAAGTATTTTCTTCTTTAAGCAATCCTGTTCTCTCCTTGTACTTCGGATTTCTAGACTAATCACTTCCACTGATGCCCTTTGGACTCAACACTTTTACTGAGGCTTGGTATCCAAAACTGGTCATGATATTCTAGCTAAGGTCTTTGTCTTTCAACAGTCAAGTAGAGTGGAAAGATGGTATCACCTGTCACACTGACTGTAATTCTGCTGATATATTTTATTGCAATGTTTGTATTTTCACAACAACAAGACATTGCTAATTCACATTCAGTCTGAGTAAATTGCAAGTTGTCTTTTGCAGACTATGGCTCAGCCCATGGATTGCCATGAAGAACTCAACAATTTTTTGTCTACTCAGCACAGACAAAATAAATAACCAAAACCCACGTGCTATTTGTCAAGACAATTTCAGATTCTGAGCTTGTCCTCCAACTTACTTGCAGATCTCCAGTTGTTTTTTTCAAATCTCTTATTTCCAAATAAAATTGTGAAGAGTAAACCAACTTCACATGGCCCACTCAGCGTGCCCTCTTGCTCTGACAAGGAATTATTAATTGCTACTCTCTGAAACTGGGTTTCCAAAAAGTTTGCACCCCTCCCAGAATATTTTCTATACTACTATCATTTAATGGTTTATGAAGATACCACGTGAAATTATCTCAAAAGCCTCACTAAAGTCAAGACACTTTATATCAGCTGTAGATTCAAAAGCATTTAGTTGAAATTATAATCTCTGCCACAAAGACGCCAGCTAGGCAAGAATTGAAAACTACTCAACAAAGCTGGACGCAAAACTAAACTCAGAAAGTGCACTGGGCTCAGGGTTTACTTCACCTAACTCAGATGTGAAGAGACACTTGTGTTTGCCAAGGCTAGTCTATTCTTTTCCCCCAAAAAAATATATAATTTCATTTGCTAAAAGACACCATCACAACTCCTGTCCATTTGGCACCAGCCTAGGCTCCAGGACAAGATACAGAACTCTTGAATCATTCCCACTTTACTTGGCTTGCATTCTCCCTTCTGACCAACAGAGACTGTGGGACTTTTATGACTCTGCAGCCTATTCCTAAGATCCCACATTGGAGTACAACAGCTTTACAACGTTCCAAGCCATCTTAAATCTAACTCACACCTCTGAGATCACATTAGTGCATTACGTTTCCTTCTCAGGTCCCAAAGACGTGTAAAAATACTCATTCAGCTCTCCCTTTTCATGCAAAACATACCTCTTGTAAGGACCTAACATCACTTTACACCTTTCCAAACTGTTTACTCAACTTACTAATCATCAAATTGTTGCATAGAACAGAGACAGAGACTAATTTAGCAGTACTCTCAGTAACATTTCAGCTGAAGTGTGTATAAGGTAACGTGTCAGCATAGCAACAAGAGAATTCTTCAAGGAAATCCGAGAGGAAAGTTCCATTTTCTTAAAAGGAACCAGTATACAAAACTGCATTATAAACCCAAAAAGTACATCACTAGCAATCAAATAGGTAGCAGAAAAAGCACTTTTTTTCAGGTTTTCCTTCTAACACTGGCTGAAAAATCTTTTTATTTCAAGTTTATTCACTTTTCTGCTTGACAGACTAGCAAAGATTTAGACAGTCTAGTAAAAACCTCCACAAGAGGACATAACAAGTTTATGTCTGGGGATTAAATCCTCATCTTGCAGAAACTGGTTAGTGAAGATTTCTTGTGTGTACACATAGGTAAAAAATTAATATGTTTTCCTAAAAATAACATTCTATTTTAGAACTTACAGAAATTTAATATCTCTTTAGAGAAAAACTCCCTCAAAACTTCCACTTTTGGAAGAAGCAGAAACATCTTGCTATGGTACAAACATAACATATTGCTTCCTTATGTGTTTGTTGAAGTATATTACTTTAGAGTTCATTAGTACAAGGATGCTATATTTTGTGGTTGGCAAATTACATCTTTTGTCCTCCAGTTCTTGACAATAAGTAATAGTCATGAAAGAAAAATAATTGAGAAAAAAAAAAAAAAGGTGTTGGTCCCTCAGATTTCCCATGGAAAGTTATGCATCTTCAATTAGATACTTTAAGATATCTCTCAATGTTTTCCTGCACCTCATCTCACAGCAAAACTGGAGTCTGGCTCTAGCATTTCCCTGGAACTGGATGTTGGGAAGAAATCACTGACTGATAACAGACATCGTCTGAAAGATCAAGTGAATAATTTAAAAAGGATAAGAAAGTTATAGTTCTCAGCCCAATCCACAGTGAGATATAAATTTCTCTACTTCTGAAGTACAAGTTTCTTTCAGATTTTCAGGGAAACCCACCTGTAGAGAAGACTCTTTTTATTCATTGACCTCAATTGTACAGTATTTACAGAAATCTTGCCATCCAAAAAATGTATACATTTATCACAGTACTGACCAACTGACCTGCTTTAAATAATGGTGGAATAGTGATCTGTTGAGGGTTACAGAAGATTTTAAGTCTTTAAAAAAAGGTTGTGAAATTGTTTTGGAGAGTGCAAGGCCAACCTGGATGAGGCTCTGAGCAACATGCTCTGGTGGAAGGTGTCCCTGTTCACGGCAGGGGGGTTGGACTAGATGATCTTTAAGGTCCCTTCCAACCCAAACCATTCTATGATTCTATGATTCTATGATCTCTGTTTTGAGATACAAAACCAAATAACATGTGAGATGGCTCCTCATCTATCACAGGGCAAGCACAAAAACTGGCCCAGGGTGTTAAAGTATGAGAAAGAAGACAAACATCTATACTATGGTGATACTCCTCTCAAGCCAGGACTTGTCTCACTTTTACCCTTCCCACTTTCTCCCGTCTCCCAGCCGGGGGCCCAAGCCAGCAGCAGTGTGGTGTTGAGCTGCCTACTGGGCATAAACCACAACAGTCCTGTTTGGCACCCAACATGGGACTCGAAGGGTTTGAGATAAGGACAGACTTGATTGGAATGTGCTAGATGTTTGAATTTATAGCTGTTGTAGATATTTAGGTATCAATTGGCAGGCTCCTTTGCTTGCCTGACTGTATATTAGAGTCCAGTGGCATCAGTGGCTGCTTTTTGCCTTGGCTGCACTGCTGGTGGTTTGGACATTGCTGCTGCTCCTGTGCTGCTGTACCAGGCAGGCTGGAACTCCAGTGTCAACTCAAATCGAAGGGACTGTGACCTGTGGATGAGTCCACATGGGAGGAGGGCACCTCAAAGAGTCAGTGGTCATGGATATGTCCATGTCACAGCAGGGACACCTCTGAAGGGATTGCAGTCTAAGGAAAAGTCCATGCTGGAGAAAGTACACCTTGAAGCATCTGTGGCCATGGATACACCTTGAAGCATCAGTGGCCACAGATACACCTTGAAGCATCAGTGGTTGTGCATGAGGTCATGCTGGAACACCTCCAAGCATCTATGGCTGTTGATAAGTCCAAACACAGCAGGTGCACCCCTATGGCCATGGATGACCACTACTCTTGAAAATGGAGGATTTGTATTATTCTTAGGCATGGTTTGGCCATGTGGATGTCCCTGTGCTTTAGTCACCCTTTTCTGTGGCAGGTCTAACAGTCCACCATTATTTTCAATCACACAGGTAGGACATGAATGCATCCCACTCAAAAGGCCTGCACTCCCCAACACCTAGCTAGCTAAACCAAGTGAAACCCTAACACTGTGCATTTAGTATCTCCTGGGTCAGTACCCCTTCTCACAGGAGCTGGCAAGCTTGCTTCAGGTTCAGTTAATCCAGTTTACAAAATAAAATTAGTGACTGAACATGAGCAAAGTCCTACTCTGTTACTTAGTCTGGTAGGCAAAATTAATCAAACTATCCATTATTTGAGCAGCTTCACAGCTCAAAATTTCACAAATGCAGAAGCTAAAAAGAGTAAAATTCCCTGGGCTTCAACCACAGTCGAGGCACCATAACAAGGCAGCTCTTCACACACAGACAGGCTCTGAAGAAATTTCCAGGACCTCTACTACAGCTTTTTTGTCTCTCACCTTTTTTGTGTTACAAACTATTGGGAACTGCAGTGACCTGCAGAGTTCATTGTTGTTAGTCAGCCTAAAACACTGCCACATCAGATGTCTATCCGTAACACTGAATGATTGGGTTTCTGCTCACAGAATGCTACGAGAATGGAAAGGAGGACCCTGACCCTCTTCTACCCCTTCCAAACACTCTGTTATATCAACTAGACCCACCGAAATCTGAGAGTATTGTAATCTGCATCACTTGGTAACACCCCAGAAAGGCTGTGATCTCACCTCTGGGTGCACTAAGAATTGACTGTACTACTGACCAAAACTTATTTCCACACGTATTTCCATATTATTTTTTTATCATTAAGGACTTCCCTAAGTAGATGCTCTCAGTCCCAGGTAGAGAAAAGAGCTGTATGAGTATAGGTGTTAGCAGAGTACACGTCAGTGTAACGTGGCTGGAACATACTGAAGGTGCATTAAATGGCATTTCTGCTTATATGACTGCAAATGATGCATCAAGACTAAATTTTTACTGTAAAGTCATTATCACAGAATCGTAGTGGTTGGAAAAGCCCTTTAAGATCACCGAGTCCAACCATAAACCCAACACTGCCAATTCCACCTCTAACCCATGTTCCTGAGCACCTCGTCTTCCCGTCTGCCAAATCCCACTGGGAAAGGTGACTCCACCACCTCCCTGGGCAGCCTGTTCCAGTGCTTGACTGCCCTTTGGATGAAGAAGTTTTTCCTCAGATCCAATCTAAGCCTCCTCTGGTGCAACTTGAGGCCATTTCCTCTCATTCTATTGCTTGTTACCTGGGAGAAGAGACTGACCCCCACCTCTCTCCACCCTCCTCCATGGGACTTGGACAGAGCCAGAAGGTCTCCCCTCAGCCTCCTTTACTCCAGGCTCAACAACCCCAGTTCCCTCAGCTGTGAACTCATCAGACTTGTCCTCCAGACCCTTCACCAGCTCCGTTGCCCTTCTCTGGACACGCTCCAGCACCTCAAAGGAATAATAGGATTTAGGAACTGGTCTCTTTGTAACAGGTGTTCAAGCGTAGCTTTTCTCTAAACCATCTTTCCCATGCACTGCTCTAAACCAACTGTGTCACCTGCAAGAGACAGAAGCATAAATACCTTGCTGGACTGGGGCATAGGTTACCTGTCCAGAACATTTCTTCATCTTTAAAACTCATGGTACAGAGGAAGTCAAGGTATATTTGCTCTTATATTTCTCGGGGAATACTCTAAGCAAATGTAAAGCAGACCCAGACTGGAGACTGATAAATGTCACATGAAACAATCTGCTCGCGAGCTAAAGGATGTTTACCTAGTTGTTTTATTTAATACTGGAGCCATTGTGTAATTTGAATTCCTACAACAAGCACCAAATGTAAAAGAATTCCTTGGTTTGATTTTCAGGAAAATCTGCTGTTAATAAGATATACGGTTAGTTACATATAAAACAAACAAATAAATAAATAAAATGCCTTACTCATAAAGGAGATTTTCAAACCTGTGGCTGAAAAGCTGAAAGAAGCAGCTTATTGCAAAACAATGAAGAAATCTTAAAATAAGATTTGAGTAAATATTCATCTTGGGGTATATAGGGATAAAAAACCTTAAGATTTTGCAATTTGTAATCCAAAAAAAATCATTAAAATGCTAAAACCAAAGTAATAATGCACCCACTTAATATATATATATATATTTATTTTAAATTTGCAGTTATTTTAAAATGCATTGCTCCATCCTGACCCAAGAACTAGAGGTTTTGCTAACACAGAACTTTCCATACTACTCTGAAAACACAAAGTCGGTGTGGAACACCTGCCAACATTACAGACAATCAAAGTCATCGGGTCCTCTATCAGCACACAAATATTTCGTTATAAAGAAGTCACTATAGTTTGATCCAAACCCACTGAACTCAAAGGAAGCTTTTTATTAATGACAACGGTTCCTTTTATTAAAACAGACATTTTTTATGAGATTTCAAACAAAACACAGTTACCATGCTGCTGCATTCAGATCTGGAATCATCTCTAGACTCTTGATGCAGCGTGGCCTCATCACCCATTTTTACACAGATCAAAAGGGAATTCATCAAGACGTAAACATTTTGAAGTTTTAATGCTATAGGTCAAAAATATTTTTATAGTATGTCTAAGGCACAGTATTCCTTTTAATTGTGTTCCAGGAAGAAAACCTGACTCCTTTAGATCTCACAGCCACATACAAAAAATATATGCTTCAACTTTAACACAAGAATAATAATAAACAAAATTAAACAATCTACAATCATTAGCCTGTACGAGGACAATTTACTCATGGGTTGGCTGAACTTCCTTCCCATCATGCAAAAAGCTATATTTTAGTAGTCTCTCCAAATGAATGCCATGTGCTTCTATTCTATAGCCTTTTCTGTCTGTGGCCTCCACCTTATAATGAACCTGCTGCTTCCGCTTAATTCAAAGTATGTCAGTTTTCCACTGACTGCAACAGAAAATCTATTGTGTAGCAGTGAGTTATCGTTCCAGAGCTGAAGATACTACGGATGGTTTTTAAATAAGACATAGTAAAATGAATAATTGGGTAAGAGAAGTAGATCAATGAGAATGCTTTGGTTCAGGCACAAAAATCTGGATAATCAGTAGTGATGGGAAGCAAATTCCGAAAAAAGAACATGGCAGTTAAATTGAGTTTACTAAAATATGATGTTTTTTAAAATTGCTTGAATATGGCAGGAGCTTTTCTAAATTTACAGAAGTGTCACAGTTCATTTGCTTGTGAAACTTTGATGGGGTTTTTTTAGTCAGTCCTCAGTATAAGCTAACGAGCTTTAGTCCATCCCTCTGCCTCTCATATTTTTTAAGGACATGTGAGTTTATTGCATTTGCTAGCAAAATCTAAATAGTTACAAAAAAAAACAAATCAAGTCAAAAAAAAGAGCCTGGGAAGGAAACAAACTGCGAATCATCAGGTTGTTTGGTCATCATTCCCCTCTACTCTACTTGATAACAAGCAAATGATGCTGCACTGGAACACATGCTCATGTGGACACAAAGGCTCTCCATCCTTCTTCCATGATGTGGTAGGGTGCAGTCACACCTCAGGGTCCACCTCTGTCCCTCTGGCCATTGGACATCACACTCAGCTATTCCTGCTCACAAGCGGGGTTATATTTCACACAAAGCCACCACATGGAGAGCATTCTTCCTGAGAAGACAGTATGGTCAGACTGCTAAGGAACAGTCAACAAAGACCAGAGAAACACTGAAGGATGGCTGCAAAAGCATACACAGCTATGGAGATGTTCCAGACTGAATATCTGCATGCTTATGTCCATATATAGATCAATTCTATTTATTTGCCCTCTCAGTAACTCTCATCCCCATCAAAGTCCAGCAGGCTGAGACCATTGATTGCCACAATAATATTTACATTTTATAAGTAAGAAAACAAACTTAAAAGCCCAGTTCTAATTAAATACCTTGAAAATCAACTTGTTCTAACCTATCTTCAGCAGCTTTGTTGAGAAATTAAGGGTGGTTGGGGCCAGACCTTCATCTGGTACCAAACCAGCACAGTTTGGTGGCCTTCTGAATCCTTCCGTGAACTGGACACGTAAAGCTGGGGCTGCCTTCTCACAATGTTTGTAATTCATTGACAGCTCATTCTAACAGTGAGTTTGAAATGAGATCTGCTTTAATTACTTTTTTAATTTAAAAAAAACCCAAACAAACAAAAACCCCAGAACAAACCAAAACACAGGCCAAATCCCAACAGGTGTCCAGCTTCTGCAAATCTTGAAGTCCAATATTATCCAAAGTCTTGCTTATTGGAATTTATTTTTTAATTCATTATTTTCAAGGAGGAAAGACACTACATCTTGGAGAAAAGTAAAATGTATTTTCTAGTCTTTTGCTGTCTTTATTCAAGTCAATGCTCATTGAAGCTGCTCAGCATTTCCTCAAGATCTTTTCTCTGCATCATGGTTTTTTGGTTTGGGTTTTGGTTTTTTTCCTTATTCTTTCCTTTCCCTTTTGACGTGACAAAACTATATTTTTTAATGATTTATAAATTGAAATTTGAGGTTAAGAATGCAAACTGAAGTTCTACTTCAAAGAGGCAGAGCTTAGATCAAACATAATATCAATTTATCATCAGCTATATTTCCTGCTTTTAGGGAAAAAAAACAAAGAAGAGGATCATATTGACAAATAATAGAAAAATGGGAGAACACAGGCCAAACCAAGCACATGTATATTAATGAGAGGTTAGATGGAGAGAGTAAAACCAAAAGTATCCAAAGATACTCCTGTCCAGTAGTCACCCTGGTCCAGAAAGTTAGATTGGAACAGGTTGCCCAGAGAAGCTGTGGCTGCTCCTCCCTGGAAGTGTTCTCGGCCAGGCTGGATGAGGCTTTGAGCAACGTGGTCTAGTGGAAGGTGTCCCTGCTGATGGCAGGGGGGTTGGAACTGGATGATCTTTAAGGTCCCTTCCAACACAAACCATTCTATGATTCTATGATTTTTACTACACAGAAGAATGTTTAAGGTAAATTATCTGATCAGAGATTTCATGAGGCACATTTTAGATGGGAAATCAGCCCACTAGATGCTACTGTGTCATCTCTTCTTTACCTGGAAAACTTATTGTATTCAATTTATGCTTACAGTTTACATGGAAGACTTAAGTGCTCAAATTTACAAGCCAGTGACAACAATAGACAACAGCAAGATGGTGTCAGACAAAAAAAAAAAAAAAAAAAAAAAAAGTAGATTATAGTAAAACTACAACAAGGAAAAGTTTGTGATAAAAGGATAAAATAACACAATACTTCGTTTCTAAGAAAACCAGGTAGAAAAGACATTCTTCTTGACTCAGAAAACAAAGTATAGTGCAAATGAAGCAATCATGGACATACTCCTCAGATATCTGACCGCATAATGCTTCCACTTAACTCTGTGCTTACAAATGTATCAGCAAGAAACAGAGCACATGAAAATGCCTCTTTTATAAAGCTGGTTTCTCTTCACCAATAGATATTGAAGTATTTTAGAAAGAAAGGCATTTTACCTCCTTTCAAAAGAAATATTCAATAGTTTTCAGTAATGATATCGAAGGCTCATCCCCAAGTCAAAAAAAGTTCAGAAGCAAGAGCAACACAGACCAAAGGAAGCACATATATATAGATGGAGAGAGCAAACCTGAAAGCTCTGTATTTCTTAATTTCACAACCTCACAGGCAACTGAGAATGTTTTTCTTGAAATCTTTCTTTTCCTTTCTTTAAAGCAATACTTTATTTGTTAACAAGTCAAAGCACTTTTTCTACCATTCTTTCCTGACTAATACTTCCATCCTGGTCTTACCTCGTTCAGCACAATGCAATTTGTGTGCCACCGCCTTACACTCCTAAAAAGAACTGAAAAATTACATCCTTACCTATTATTTAGTTTACAAAACTCATTGACCTCATTTCATCTCTGGCTTCATCTGTTTGCTGTGAAATGAGCCCAAGACAGTTTTTCCAAGTCTTTATTTCAGCCAGTTATGGAAAAATGTTGTCTTAATGTATCTTTACTGCAGAAAAAAACCCAGAAAAAAGTATATTTATTAATCAAGGCCTATAGCAACCACCCCTCTGACCCACCTCTCAGCCTCTGTGGATAGCTTTGTCATTAGCTTACACCCTCCGCAAGTTTGCTGACGACACCAAGCTGAGTGGTGCGGTTGACATGCTGGAGGGAAGGGATGGCATCCAGAGGGACCTTGACAGGCTTGAGAGGTGGGTCTGTGCAAACCTCATGGAGTTCAACAAGGCCAAATGCAAGGTCCTGCACCTGGGTCAGGGCCAACCCCAGGGACAAATCCAGGCTGGGTAATGAATGGATGGAGAGCAGCTCTGAAGAGAAGG
>NW_010295289.1:0-10403 GCF_000700745.2 Antrostomus carolinensis
ATTTTTTTCTTTTTCCCTTGATCCAGAGCTGTGGAGGACGTGGGTTGAGCTGTGCAAAGTCAGTCCTTGTAGCAGTAACAGCCTGGCACTACCTACCCACGAGGCTGACTGCTCATCAGGCAGCAGCATCCCCTGCCAGACCCGTTTGCTGGTTAAGGTCTGCTTTGCCTTTGTTTCTCTGAGGGAAGAGCTGTACTTACTGTGTAAGGAAATGACTTCTCAGAAAAATACCCATGTGGGAAAAACCCCGATTTGCACATTCTTTTCTTGATGTTTTGACATAAAAATACCGCACCGTTTTTAGACTAGCAGTCTGGAAACTGGTAATTTGTGGGTGACTACCATGGTCCTGCCTGTGAGGAGAGCTGAAGAGTGGCACAGCGTCCCTAGTTACAGCTCCTTAGGGCTGTGCTGCAGCGTCTGGGTAGCACGGTGGCCCTCGTTTGCTTAACGAGGAGTGAGGAACATTGTACAAGCCCAGGGGCTTTGCTGCATTTGTGCAAAGGTCATTTTTTACCACGTCTCTTGTTTCTTTCCTCCCAGAAGTCAAATCCTTTCTTAGAGCCCCTTCTAGCTGTTGCAGTTTGCTAGTGGGGTGATTGCTGTCTGTTCTCAGTTTTGTGAGGATGCCAAGTACACCTGCAAATTTGAGGACAGTTTTAGAGAAGCGTGGCAAGGAGATGCTCAGTGGGTGCCCAGTGCCCTTGGCAAGCCAGAGGGAGGAGGACGACCACAGGGAGAGGTGCCTCCCAGGGGAGCTCTGCTACAGGAGGAGCACCACAACATTTGGCCACTGTGGAAGAAAATCCTACAGAAAATGCAACAAGGCAATGGAAAGTTGTGGGTAACACTTCAAAGCCCCCAGCATCTTCTGCATTCTGCTTTGTCCAGGTATGAACTGGAGCTTTTGGAGAAGTTTATTTTCTGTGGGTGACAGAACTAGTTTGAATTCAGCCTTTTTAAAGCCAGGAACATGTTGTTTCTACTCTCCATGGCTGTCCTCCTCTTCCTTTCTCCCCAGTCGCTTTGCAACATGCCAAGCATGGGCCAAAGCAGCCCTGGCTTTGCCCGGTGGACTCACTGAGCTCCTCTGGAAGCTGCTCTTTCCCAGGTTTGCCCTCTCACCTGCCAGTGTCCTTCCTCCATCCAGGTACGTTGTGACAGCTTCAGGTAGGGATGCAGAGCAGTACAAGAGAGAGGTGGATGGCCCAGCACACTCTCTCCATCCCCATGTCTGATGCACTGGGCAGCAGCTTCTGGTTACCTTGGATGGGACTGGTGAGGATGTGCTGGCGGTGCTGACATCCAACCCCAGGCCTGAGCTGGGATGGAGGACAGCCCAGCCCTAGAGGTGCTGGAGCCAGGAGATGTGTGGGACTGGATGTGCAAGGGGACAAGGAGGGCAAGAGCCAGGCAGGTGGCAGGGAAGCCCCGCCAGAGCTGTCCAGCCGCTGTTCAATGTGATTTTAGGATGTTAATAAGAACAGCAGGCAGCACCGCATCCCTCTGAGCGACTGCTCGCTGCTGCCGAGCTGGTCATTTGATAGCTCCTCAGTGCTCCTCAAAGGCGTAAAATGGAGCGATGCTGGATTAGATGTACCCGCTGCCCTTGGTGAGCACCGGGGAGATATGGTCCTCACTCTCCAGCCTGCTGGCGCCCAGTGCTGTTGCCATGGCAACGGGGAGAAACAGCCATCCACATGGAAACGGCCTTGCTGCGCCCAGCGACCGATTCGGGGGGAAAACGGTTCAAATGGTGAGTTTGGAGAGATGAGGGGCACTGGCATCCCTGCAGCAACTGGCAAGGAGCCCTGGCCCGTGCTAGTGGGCTGAACCCCCATCCTGTGGGATCTTGCAGCGTTGGCACTGTCCCCACGGTGGGACACCCCTCCTGAAACACCAGCACGGCCCCCGTCGCAGAGCCAGTGCACGCTCTCACATCTCTGCCTGTCAAGGATGGTTTTCATTGCTGCTGCCCTATTTTTTTGGGGCTAGTCCCGAGGTCAGGGTAAGGTTTAGATTAGTTGTGCTGATACCTGCAGCAGCGTAGGTAGGTCACTGGTTCAGCCCTGACGGGTGAGTCCTTAATGCTGGTAAAATCCCTCTTTGTAAAGGAGAAGGGGCAGCTGGCAGCCAAACAAGGTCTCCTGTAACATAGGGCAGACAAATGTCGCGTCGACAGCACAATTGTGCAGTGCAGCCCATCTGGCTTTGGGCAGCAAAGTCTGAGTTAATCTCTCCTCGTCCTGCCTCCTATCCCTTATCCCCCCCAGACAACGGCTCTGCCCACGCTGTCTTCTTCCCCAGAGAGGGCTCAGATTTGGAGGAGATGGCTGACTCCGATAAAGGCTGGGGAGAGCAGCTCTGCTGTGCAGCTCAAGACACAGCAGGCTTTGTCCCAGTTTTACGCTGTCCCTTTGGTGACAGCGCTGCTGCTTTTGGCTGCAGGATCACTAGGAAGGGGATCTCCCCAGCCAGCTGCACTGCTTCTCTGGCAGGGATTTTGGTAAACAGGGCTGGTTGTACAACCGTGTCCAAGGGCAGATCATTTCAGAGCATCTCCCAGCGCTGGAGCAAGCTGCTTCCTGACTGTTGGCATTATAGAGAAGCCCAGAGGGTTGGCCCATCTAAATTCATTTGGATTCCTTGGTCGGTTTGACCCTGGCAGCTCAGGAAATTGATAGTTTACTTCTGGGGATTTGGCAGGAGCAAAATGAAAGGCAGCATCTAGGTGTTGGCAAGGGGCTGTGTGAGAGCCATGGCTGGCAATTAGGAGAGCAAGTTGTTTGCCTGCAGGCTGCTGCGTGAGGAGATGAGTCCTGTTTCACCATTTAATCTTGGGACCTGCTGAAGGGGCTGGAGATGAGTGTCTGGGGGATGAAATATGCATCTGTCTTTTGCCCAGAGAGCCTTGTGCTTCTGATGTGGAGGTCTGGCTGGGAGAACAGCAAAGGGGAGTGCATCTACCTGATCGTGAAGCACATCTGCTGTGGGAGAGCCCTTCCCTGCACCCTTCTCATCTGTGCTGACCCTTGGACCACCAGATGAGAGATTTTAGCCTTAGGAAAGGGTGGTTTTAATGTTGTACTTTCTCTTCCTGCATTTTTTGCCTCCCTGTTCTCTCCCTTTCCCGATCCATCTTTTCATTGCCTGCATCCTCGCTCAGCATTCAGCCCCTCGCACCCAACCCCTTCTCCTTTCCACCTCCTTTCTCTAGAAGAGGAAGCTGTGAAGCTGCTGTAGGGAGCACTGTCCCAGGCAGTGGCTGTTGGGGCTCTGTTGCTGCTGAGAGGTTTGGGTCCAGGTCCCAGATCTGTGCACAGCCTCCGACTCTCAGTAGACGTGGGCGTAGCAAGTGAGTTAGGTGCTCCAGAGAATGGCAAGGACCCCGCCAAGTGGCACTAGAGCAGGGGGAGCTTGGAGAGCACAGCAGAGGAGGCATGAGTGGTTTCAAAAAAAAAAGGGAATAGCATTGAGGCTTGGCTCCCTTCTGCACCTCCCCAAAAGGACCCTACAGCCCCGCTTCACCATCAGCACAGAAACTTGGATGCTATTAGGCAGTTCATTAGTAAAACCTTTGAGCAGTTCCCACTGCTGTTGAGTACCCATTTATGCCTCTTGAGGGGAGAGTAGAATATAGGAAAAGCACAAAAACAATCTGAGAGTCCTTGATCTCTTTTTGGTCTGAGAGGTCATGGGCTGAGGTTGGAGGAGCAGCTGGGAGGGGGAAGAGGGGCCAGGCAGGGACGCCAGGCATGAAAGCAACACCGTGATTATCTGCCAAAGTCTTGAGTGGAAAAACATAACCTGACTTGAACTGTCTCTTCTCAAAAGCTCCCGAGGGGTGTTTTAGGGTTATAAACACCTACTCACCGACCCGCTTTGTGCACGTTTCGAGCCAGGTATTCCCACAGCAGCGGGAAAGCCGGCAATACCTGCACAGATGTCCCCAACAGCTACAGCTGGGCTGTGGTGAACCCCCCCTGCTGCTACAGTTTATTAGCACTGTAGGGTCTGTCCCCTTCTCCTCGCTTGTGTATACAGTCAGGTGTTAAAGGACACTGACATCACTTAATTAATGGCTTAATTGAATCTCACAAAGGAATCGAAATTGGCTGCCTGACTCTTGTCACTGAGATGCTCATGTAAGAAATAGTAAATCACTAATTCAGCAGATCAAGCTGCAGCCCTTGGTAGAAAGTCCTTGTTGCTGGGGACAGGGAAGTAATTCCTCTTTGCAGAATAAAATACTATTAGGGAGAAGGCCGGGGGCTATTTTTCCAAGCCACGAGGTGCCATCCGTGTCTGAGGGAAGCGTAACTGAGTTAGTCTCTCACTCCCCATGGTGGTATAACACTCATTAAGGGGTAAACAGACCTGAAGCAGCATTTTATCTGTAAATCTGTTTTGTGTTTCACCCCCTGTGCGATGGAGAAAGGGCCGGGTGGTATTTTAAAATGGAGGGCAAAACCCCAGGAAGGCCAAGGTTGAACCAGGATGAAGCTTTGTGGTCAGCAGCAGCTTCTGAGCTTGTTTCACAGAAAAAAGCTTCTTTGAGAGCAGGGAATCAAAAGTTAGGAGAGAAAAATGTCCCAAAGCAATGGGGAAGCCTAAAGGGAGTGGATGTGACCCTAATGAGAGTGCTAATGCTGTGGCTGTGCTACTGACAAGTGAAGTAATTGCTGCTCAGGAGGAACCTGAGCCAGCAGAAAACAGTATTCCACCCAGGCGCCAAGAAAAGCAATTAGAACCAGTAAACACCAGTGGCTGACTAAAACCAGGCCCTTAATTAATAGTTTCATCTGAAGAGTCAGGAAATCATTAAGTACTATTGCTGTCTATTAATTCCCTGCAAGATGAACAACAATAAAGAGTTTTAAGATTTCTTTCACCATATAGCATGTGCAGGAAGGAGTGACTGAGGCCTTGCATGAGGTGGGAGAACTTGCTTTGTGTAGCTGAGCTCTCCCACGTCACGGACAACTGCCCCAGAGGCCCGGGATATGCTGCAGAATAAACAGCTCAGGCTGAGCATCTAGGTAGGACGTGGCTTTGGGGGTGCTCCCTCAGGGCAGGAGAGAAGGTGGGTGGAAAATGTGACTTCAGTGAAAAGCTGTGCAACTGAATCACTGTGCTGGAGAGCTCAGGGAAGGTATGTGGAGCTGGGGGTTTGGAAGACAAATACTGCATGAGACTGTACAGATCCAGCACTGAAGCATGGAGAAGTGTCGGGCTCTTCTGTCCAGCTCAGAGTGCTATAAAAATATCAGTTGGAGGAAGAAGGAGGGGCAGGTACCAGAACTAGGCAGTGCAGACAGGGAGATAAAACTTCTCGCTGTATGAGCAGTGGTGGTGTATTGTTAGACTTCAGAAAATGTTCACAAATGCTCAGTAACCAGGAGTGTTAAGGAGTGGCCTTTACAAAGGGCACAGCCTTGGTTCTAAGTCTGGATTAAGACAAAGATTTGTCATCCCAACCCAAGTCATCCACCTACTCTTCCCTGAATTTCGGAAGGGCCGCAAATCTCTTCCCAATCTTATTTTTCAATTTGTTCTGTCATTTTTATCTGACGTGGGCACTTCTGCTGCATTGATGTAATGAGCAGCTTGTGGTAGAGAATGGTAGTGTTTGGTTTTCTCATGGTGTTAGACAGTACATCGCTGACACGCCTGCCAGCAGGGACTGGTGCTCCTCCTTTCTCAGGGCTGGTCGCTGTGCTTGACACAGAAACCAGTGCAGCCTTGCTGTAAGGCACGTCGCTGTTCACACATTGTGCCTTCCCCAGCTATCTGCCTGGATACTCAAGAGTTAATCTCTGCAGTTTAAAGCTGACCTAGTATCTTCTCCTTAAAAAGAGGAATGTGAAGTCATTAGAAGCTCAGTTGTATTTCTGGAGCAAGCAGGAAGCTCTTCCAGCGTGTCAAACATCTATGGAAGAACCTTTCTTCTGCACTGTCAAATCTGTGACAGCTCAAGGAGCTTCCCTTTAAGATAACCTACCCTCTATTCACATCCAGACAGTTGGAGTAAGGTAGGGGATTTATCCGAGTCCTGCTTTCTTCTCTTCTGTCAAATGCAACTCAACAGGCTCTTCTAAGCAGGCTGATTTCTTTCAAAACCTGCCGTGTGCCATTCAGCCCCATGAAGGAGGTTCACTGCCTTGTTGCCATGGTAGCCTTTCTCTAAAGAGGAAGAGAATAGTTAATTATGCAATTTAAGAAACTAAGGAGGAACGACAGAAAGAGAAATAACAGAAAGGAAGATTCTGGGTTTGTGATAGAACCGCTGGCTGCACCAAAATACAGTCTGTTTACAGGTGACATATTTGCCCAGCATATGCTGTGTAGGGCCAGGGCTTCTCTGGCCGTGTGGATTTCAAGGAGCTGCCCTTTACTAGGCAGGTGCCTCTGCCATCCAGGAAATCAATCCTGTAGTCAGTTACTGCTGTCATCTTCCCTGGTTAATGCTCCAGAGAGCCTCAAACATATTTGCTTGACAGAAATTCTCTCTGAATGGAGCTGGGACAGCAATAATACATCACAGATCCATGACAAGCTCATGCTGCCTGTGGATATACAGAGGTACAGTTCAAGACTTAAGTGTTTTAAAGCTCCTTGGCAGCATTTCATTGTTCCTCAGGCCTACTCACCCCCTGCCTGCTTTACCCAGGACCCCAGAAAATCCAGTTTGTAGTGCACGAGGTGGGACTAAAGAGATGGCAAGCATTGAAACTGGCAAGATCCCAGCCCCTTTAGAAGGATTGCATTTTCCATTTGCCAATAGCGCTGCCAGGCCAGCTCCAGCTTGGGAGAAACAAAGCACTGCAACAGATCCTTGCCAAAAACGGATCCAGACTCCAGTGCTCCATGCTGTGCGAGGAGGGGGAGCTGCCTCTTGCCCAGCACACTAAGCTCTGCAAGCCAGGGGGAAGGGGAAGCGTTACCCCCGTGCCTTGTTTCCAAAGGTATGCAGTGAGAGGAAGAGAGAAGGAAGATGACGTGACCCCATGTGGTTGTTTACTACAGATGACTAGAAGGAGATTTAGACCTCAAGCTCCCCTTCCTCCTAACAAGGGCATAACAACACTGAGGGCTAGACAAGAGCCACATATGGTGGTAAGAGGAAGAAAGCAGTCGAGAGGCAATAATGACCCAAAATACTTCTGGGAACGCAGCAGGAACGGCTGTCAAAACACCAACATTTTAATCAACAAACTCTGTACATGAGAAGCTTCCCGCTAAGGGAGTGCACGGACTCCTGCTTTTACCACCAGCTTCTACCACCTGGGTGTTTAAGGCCCAGGATGGTCTCACTTCTTCAAGCTTCCCCCAGCAAGTATTTCCATGGAGGGTGGCTTTTCAGAATCTGTCACAGGAGCAACATTCAACCGAGTCCCTGTTGTATGAACCGATGTTGGAAGTTGTGTGTCTCTTCTGACTCCCCTCTCACATGCGCCTGGCTTTCCGCGGGCGGCAGCCGTTGTGTGGAACTGGGGTGTTGTCGGTGATGGAGATGATCTCCAAACCTCCCATGGTCAAACCCTTGATGGCAGCCTGGAAGAACAAGACGGCAGATGTCACACTGTTATGAACACATTGAACAACAGAGGAGGGGGAAAAAGCTCAGGGGAAAACAGTTTGATCTCCCATCCAAAAATGAACTTATTCCAATGGTTCTACTTTGTAATTATCTTAAGTAATTTGTACCAGAAAACCCAGTTTAAACCTGTCTGATCCAGTCCTCTCATCAGTGTGCCCAGCAATCTTCCTACTTTAGTTGGAAAAAAAAGTCCCAAATACAGCTTCTATTCTGCTGTATTATTCTAATGATTCTAAAACTTCATTACTAGGCACTTGAGTGATGAATTCTTTACATCACCTTCAGAAAAAACAAGTTAACAGGTATGGTCACTAGAGCAGCCTGGATTTAAAAAACTTGGATGACACCTGAGAAAGAAAAATATGAGAAGAAACTCTGACACCTACTTTGCGTCCTGGTCCCAGTCCTTTCACCATGACTCGTACGTGCAAGACGCCCTTCCCACGTGCTTTCTGTGAAAAGAGTGACTGGTGAGTGTTCTCTTTGATTGAACTACTGCTGCTCTGGCTCTCCTGGAGTCTTTCATCCCCTTTTGACCCACTATCACAATATTCTTCCAAGTAGAAACAAAGAGTAGGTAGTAATGGATACAGGAGACAAACATGGGGATTATTGTGCAAAGACACTAGGAGGAAAGGTCTGGATACAGCCACGGTGGTTTCAGGAGAACGTCTGTGCCAGGCTGTTAACTCTGCACACAGAGAAAGCTTTATGATCAAACCATCTGTGACCTAAAGCCAGGGCAGAAAATGACACATCCATGGATACATGACTGAACTGGCAAGGAACTAACAAGGGCTAACTCAAAGCTGTCTTCCCCTTCTCTGATGCAGTGACTTCTCTCCTGTGATCAGTGGATTCCTTCTAGAGGGTAAATGAGAAAAGCAGACAAGCTTTATATTTGCTGTGCAGGAGTCCAAACCTTCAGTGCAAAAATTCTACGGGCTTGCAAATTGAAAATGAAAACCACCTGCTGCAGAGCATAGCGGTGCTGCCACCACGTGGATGGAGCTCCTCTGGGCCTCTCGCTCTCTGAGTTCTGATGCAATTAATGTACTAACAACTTTAACAGTTACAGAATAAATCTGGCCAAGCACAGCTACGCAGCTATTATGAGGCTCCCATGAGCACAGATTAATAGTGGAGATGATCTTCTGTTCCTCTGAGTCAACCACCATAAGCTGCTGGCCAGCAGTGGCACCAAACACCTCCGACATGAAAGGCTGGAGCGAGTTCCACCTAATTTAGGATGAGGATTTTCAGTTTAACCTTGCCTCATTCTGCTGTAATGAGGACCATGACACAGCCAGTCTCATCTTCTCCTGCCACCTGGACACCTACATGTGGGTTTTGGTTTTTTTTTAGGAACAATTACAGTAAACTGTATGGAGCTGGAAACTCCATGTGCATCACTTTCTCTGACTGGAACTGCTGGCAGCAGCTCAGTTCTCCTGTGGCACAGAGGAAATATAAAACATTCAGCCAGTAATTACAGCCACTTCTCAGTTCCCCACAGTGCAAAAATTGAACTGCTGCTGATTCAGGGGCTACATTTCCACAATGCCTGGCAGATAGGTAGAAAAAAGGAGCTATGCAAACTGGAGCTAGGAAAGGATAGGCTCCACGTTCACATTTCCCAGTCACAGCTAAGCTGACCCTCTGAGCACTTTCAGCTGCTGTTTTGAACACACTTTGTCTGTGTGAAGGTGCACAGCGTGTCAGATGAAGCCAGGGAAACTGTCAGTGCACAGCAGTGTGCTGCTGGAGCGCTAAGGAACAGAGCTCAGGACTGCTGCTGACCAGTGAGGTGTGTACCCAAGGCAGTGGGGGGGATGCTGTCCCTCTGGGAGGGTGACAGTGATCAGTGTGGACTCACCACTGCTGCTGCCATGGCTGCAGTCTGTGCCGCGATGGCAGTCCCCTTCTTGGCGTTCTGGAAGCCTTCTGTGCCACAGGAGGTTCGGGCAAAGGGCCTGTTGTCAAAGCTGACCACGTGGACGTGGGTGCTACAGAAAGAGAGGGGCAAAAGAAAGAAACAAGCTAGAACACAGCTTCGTTCTCCAGTTTCTTCTCACTCAGCTTACTGGCACAGCACACCACAGAACTCCCATCTCCCTTCTCTAAGCTAAAATCTGCACCTAAAAATCTAAAGTCTCACCCTAAATCTGCACTCTCTTTTGAGGTATCCCACTGACACAAGCAGAGACCTCCCCGCAGTGACCTTCTAGATGACCCTAGAGAATCTGAGTGAGGTGGCAGAGCCTTTCTGGATAAGATATGCTTTATCCAGGAATACCTCAGATACCGCTCAGCCTTCTCACTGTGAGCATTTTAATTCTTCTGTTTATTAAAAAAACTCTATAAAACATTTATACAACTTGAAAGAGCTTTAAGAAACAGTAAAATATCACATTAGGGATCACTAGTGAAACACAACAATCTCTCACAGAGACCATGACAATTTTTTCAACAGCTGTACAGCAATAGTGCTAGAGCAGAGGGCTGGAAGTTACCTGCCATGAAAGCCAAATGAAACACAACAATCTCTCATGGAGAACATGACAGTTTTTTCAACAGCTGTACAGCAACAGTGCTAGAGCGGAGGGCTGGAAGTTACCTGCCATGAAAGCCATCAGCATCTAATTATTCATATCAGAACGTTGTCAAAATGTGTAGTAACAATCTCACTGCTGTTAAAGATGCTATAAGGACAGTTATGCTTCCTGAACAGCACTGAGGTTTGGATTCAGTATTATCTTCCCAGTCATGAACACCACTCCTCTGACTTTTTTTCCTTTGAGCC
>NW_010295289.1:10421-10861 GCF_000700745.2 Antrostomus carolinensis
TTGATTTTGCAGCACAGCCGGAATGGAGCAGCTCATTTGCTTACTTGTTGTACGTGGCTTTGATGTGAGCTATTGGGATCTCTTCATAGACCTTTCCATCCCATCTCATTGAGCTCCTCTGCAGGATTAAAGGGCTGAGGAGCAAAACAAAGAGTTAGAAGGCACTCAACTCTTTAAAAATTTTGCAAACTTTTATTTCATATTGAGGAAGAAAGAAGGAATGAAGTCTCTGAAAGGCCCAAGCTGAGTTTGTGATGGAGTCAAGTCACTTTTAGCTGAAAAAAACACCGAGGGCGATAAAACCTCCCAGCAAGAGGCAAAGGGCCGGCAAAGGGCTGAGCCCTCCCGGCGCGGCCTGCCCGTCTCACCTCAGGTCGGTCGCGCTCTGATCCTCCGCCTCCTTCGCTGCCGCCGCCCCCGCAGCATCCTGCAGGCTCTGG
>NW_010295290.1:2500-18276 GCF_000700745.2 Antrostomus carolinensis
CAGCTCAGAGGAGCTGGCTCACTGTGTGGTGCTCCCCAGGCTGGAGCTGCCAAAAAAACTAGTTCATGCTACTTAATGCTGTGGGAGAGGCAGCCGTGTGTCCGGCACGCTCCGACACCGGGACAGGAGGATGGACATCAGCCTGAGGAACCCACCACCCGAGCAGGAGCCCAGCTGGGATGGGGCGATTCCCTGCAGCCAGCGGGAAGCTGGGCGCGTGCATGTCCTGCCAGCCTTCCCCTTCCATCTCTTTGTGTCCCTCCCTCCTCTGCAGAAGGATGTTCCCAGCAAAGTTTCACACACTTGATTTGAATTTATTTATTTTTTCTAAATTTCAAATCAAGAGGTGAACTTGCAAAGGATTTTTTTAAGGTTGCCATCCTTAAGAAAATGCTATTTCTAACTAACTTACCTGATATCTGGGGAGTGAGTTTTATACAGTTTGTTCATCTTGAGGAATCTCTTTACCTTCTATTCTTCCATCTCTGTCTGGTCTTCAAGATATGCTAATCAGTGTGTAAGTATATCCTTTCAAATAATTATCATACATTATACTCTACTCATCTCTGTATAATTTCCTCATATGCATAATCGTATTTGACTTCCTTATGAATGTGAAAACCATCTTACCTTGGGCAAGTTAATCTTCATTGATTGAATATCAAATTCATTTGAATGTGTTAGCAAAGCCTTCCCCCTCCCTCCCGAACAGGAGAAAATGGAAAAGAAATGCACATTTCCCATCCTGGTGCTGAAGATTTGGTGTATTTATTTGGACTTTATTTCTCATTTTGCTCTTTAAGCCCCTTTTTGCTGCCCAACTTCTCCTCTCTCCCTTTTTCTTTAAATAAAAAATTAAAAAGAGAAAACCCAAGCAATAACAGCACTCACTGTATTTTCAAACACAAACCGCTTCTTTCTCTCTGTGCTTTTGAGCAGGAGAATTAAGGAACCGCAGAACCCCGATAATAACTAACTTCAAAAGAGCGGAAAGCAAAGTCAAAAGTTCTTAAAACAAAATGCAATTCACCCAGGGATTGTGGGAAATCAGCCTTTCTTCTTCACACTCTTTGTGGGTTTTGGTAGCAACCAACCTGGTGCTGAACCCCGCTCACTGCTCCTCCGCGCGTCCCACCACAGGGGTGTCAGCCCAGCGGCTGCTCTGGCTGTAGCGGTGGAGGACGCTGAGGAAGGTGTGACCAACCTTCACCCTGCTCCTCCTCCTCCTCACCAGACTTAACATCTCCTAGAAACCTCCCTGCACACCCTTCTGTGGGGCTGGGTACAAGGCTCCGGGAGAAAAACCTGCCCAGGAGATGGACAAGTGACATCCCAGCCCCAGAGGAAACTCCTTTGCTCTCTGCAGGAGCGGGATGTCACCTGGGGCACAGCTGACTGCTCGGCTGCTGGCCCCAAGAACCAGGCTATGAAATACTCACAGCTGAGTTTAAATTTTTGGAAAGTTTTGGTTTGCCTTAAAAAAAAAAAAAAAAAAAAGGGGGGTCAAAATAATAACAAAGCAAAAGAAATGATGAATTCCAAGAACATCGAAATCTGCCCCAGAGCAGGCTGCTCGCTGGCCTCAGCCGGGGCAGGCGCAGTAACGCAGTGCTGGGGCAATGCCCTGGTGGTATTTTCTTACCCAGTATTTAGGAAGCAAATGATATTATGAGTTCAAACCCAACAGTGTATGTGGGGGCCAGGAGGAGCAGCCCAGCACCGCTCCCACCCCCGGGCACCGGCCTGACCCGCAGCGCCTCTGCGCGGGGCTGTGCCCTCACGGCGGGCAGGGTGACGAGTGGGTGCAGCCCCGGCAGCCGCGGTCGCCGTCCCCTCAGCACCATTTGTGGTCAGTACCACGCATGTTTCGTTATTCCCACACCTCTGAGGGAGCAGCTTTGGACCCTTCTCCAAAAGCAGTGGGAAGTCACCCCCGGGGACGTGGCCTTGGCGGCGCTGCAAGGAATGAGACCAGGCTCAGCCTAAAGTCACGCCTCTGCGGATGGATTCCTGCGCAGAGTCCTTCTGGCTCTGCCAGGAGATCTGCCTGCAGCCAGTCCCCATGGGGACATCCTCAAAGCCACCCATGCCCAAGCTCCCTGCCATGCCCACCACGGGCCAAGCCCGTTCGGGGTGCGCCGGGCACGTGCGTGTGTTACGGAGCCGTACAGCACACCGGTCACTGATCTGTGACTTCCAGACATCCGACAGCTCGGTTGGAGCTACCGCTACGAGTGGGCTGACGGATGTCCAGAAATCCAGGCACGGGGCCAAAGTCCACAAATTCTGGCTGGGCAAAACTGCCAGGCTGGGAAACCTGGACATATGGGAGCCCCGGTCCGTGCCATCGCGAGCCCTGAGCCAGGAGGGCAGCAGGACCAGGATCGTCAGGACACGGCTGCATCGCCAGGGCTGGGTCTATTTTCAGCTCTGTTTGTACCGGGAGGGAAACGCACGTTACGTGGTGTGAAACGGGGAAGCTGTTCTGGGGATCGGTGGAGAAGACATCAGTGCAGCGTGCAGACAGAGATTATATTGTGATTAATCAAGTTAATGTACTGTACCTTGTTAACACCAAAATTTTCAGGAGAGGCGTGTCCCGTTTGCGTGTGTGAGGTTTCATTCCTCTTGATTAGAATGGGCTAATTTCCTACAAAACATGTCAGTTTTTATTTTTTTTAATAATTCCTCTGACTCAGCGAGGGACTTTGCTCTCTAGCTCTGGCAAACCTCTCTGCACAGCTCCTCAGACTCCTTCTCCAGCCATCCTGGACCAGTCTTTCTACAAAGCAAGGGCCTGATCCTGCAAACCCCAGGTACCGCACACGGCACTCCCTGCCTGGAGCAATCCCTTGGAGGCCAACGAGATGCTCCAAGGCTCTGCGCTGCCACAGGAGAAACCCCAGGAGATAGGGGATGTCAGATGGCAGGAAAACCTGACAAGGCTGTGGGCTGAGAGATGGGAACTGCCGCTGATAGAAACTTTGGGCTGTTTTCCTCCCTTTACACCTGTACTGAAGTTGGCCCCATCCCTTTGGAGATGATGTCTCCTTGCTAAGCAGGTCACAGCACAGGTGAAGTAGAACAGAACCATTAAGGTTGGAAAAGGCCTCTAAGATCAGCGAGTCCAACCATCAACCCAACACCACCGTGCCCACTAAACCACGTCCCTAAGCACCACATCTGAGACCACACATGTCTATTCAATCCCTCCAGGGATAGTGACTCCACCACTGCCCTGGGCAGCCTGTTCCAAGTACCCCAACTGCTTTTTGCTTTCAAAGTATTGATGACCTCAAAGTAGCTAAAATGGCATCATCCCAACCTCTGTCCCCAGCCCTGCATGTGCTTGGAAACAATATTTTTGGGTAGAGGGCTGGGATAAGGTGCTTTCTCTGAAAACTCTTCTCCAAACATCACCCACCCTGTGGATATGCACCAAGGGGCACAAATGGTCAGTCTGGTGGAGATCCCCCGGGAAGGTGACCGGGGCACTGGGGACGGGGAGCAGCTTTGCCATGTGGATCATCTATCAGGGCCTGGACAACGCCTTTCAATGGGGATTTAATGATGATGAGCAGCAGACCCCTTCCTGCTTTTACGTCACCCCTGGGAGGCTGCGGAGAGACAGGCTTTCACGGCCGCCTTGCACTTTCCCTGACCCTTGAACCTCGGGGCCAGCACTTTTATGGGGATGAAGCGACACAGTTCCTGTAACCTGCCTCGGGGGCCCTGAAAAATTAGACTGAATCAAAGCAGAAAATGAGTTTTCATTTATCTTGTGATGATGCACGAGGTTACATGAAAGACAAATAGCTGCTTCTGACTCTTCCTTTATCATTGTCACCGCAATTAATAGGCTGTGGCCTTCGTTACTGTGTTAGTACTAAAGAGACCGCGGGCCCCGGGGGACGTTAACGAGAGGAGAAAAGCAGTCCAATCTTCTAAAAGTTCTGTCATGTTACGATATGCTAACCTGCTTCTTTTTAACTGGCTGCTAAAGTGCTGGTGACTCAGCCGGACGAGCAGAGCGTTGACGCTGCCAGAGCCAATCGGCCACCTCCATCACCAGTGTCACCAGTCCCACTCCCTACGGCCGGGGTGGTGGCGAGGGACGGGCAAGGGGATGCAGGCGAGGGCTCCCCGAGGCCTGATGGCCTTCAGTGGCTGCCCTGTCCCCAGGTTGGGTGGTCCCCAGCTGGCATCTAGGCCATGTGGGTTGGATGGTACCACCAGGTTGGTGGGAGCTCAAGTTTTCTTTCTAGCCCAGCAGCCCTCCCCAAGGCAGGACTATTTCAGGCACGGGTGGCACCAGCTGTGTGGACATTGCTTTCCAAGCTTGCTGCAGCTCATGCCTTGCTCTTCCATCCCAGCAGTAGGACCACCTCCACCCCATTCTCTCCCAAAGTCTGCATGACCTCTCTGCTCACACCACCACCATGAGACACCTTCTCTCCATTATATCACAACCAGACCATTGAATCTCCATCCTGATGGAGTTAAGAAAGCAGTAGAAGTTATTCCCACCATCATTTGCAGAGCACAGGGAGTCATCTGCCACCTGAGACACGTGCACCACCACAGATCTTTTGGGAAAAGCCTAAGAGCAGAGGAGCCGTGGCTGTGGCTGTGTGTCCAGAAGGATGCTCCAGCCAAAAGCTGGGCCGGGGGACACAAATGGCCACACACACAGGTGACAAGCTGGCCCAAGGTATCAGAAATCTGTGGGGTGGCTCCTCCAGGACCAGCCCCAGGACCTGCGTTCACACCTAATCCAAAGTGGAGCCGTTATGGCTCTCCCCTGCTGCTCCCTCCAGCTGCTGGGGACAGCTGGACTGGGACCAGTGAGAACCAGTAATCCCACCTGGTTACTGGAGGGAGTTACAAGGCAGAGAACGTGGCTGCGGTTCCATGTGCTGAGCCAGATCTCTCCCCTGCCTCCCATGTGAGACTCCAAGATGTTGGAGGCTCTTGGTGCACACCCGAGACAAACTTGGCTGTATAATTAGCAGCTTAAGTAAATCTGCCCCACATTTCCAGAAGAATTGTGGGCTCACGCTCCCATTAATTCAGAGGTTTCCCATTCCCAGTTAACTCTGCACTGCAACCTGGTTTTGACCTTTATCATTAATTTTTGGTGCTAAAACACTTCTAAAGGCTTTGGTGTAGCCTATTCTTATGTGATTGCTGCACAATTTTCTTTAATTGGTGCTTTTCGAGGTTAATTGAAAAGGAATCCATGATTGGCAAATCAAAACTAAGAGAATTTTGTAGGGATTAAAGTTGTCCTGAAAGAGTAGAGAGAAAAATGTTTATCTGGGAAGATGAAATAGCGGCACTGGTGATGCACGTTCCCTGTCCCACCGCTCGGGTATCCCCACACCCGCAGCTGCTGGAACGAGGGGCCGCCCGGGGGCTGGTCCAGACCCAGAAGATGCTACGGGGTATAAAGGCTCATTTTAATCTAAATGCAGTTAACATGCTCAGAGTCACCCGGGATAAATGGGATACTTAAGGACACATGATGGCTAATCTCTGCTATGACATTTGTGGAGGAGGAGGAGGAATAATTTAGACAGAGGGTATTGTACTGCTCAGGGTTACCCCCCTCTCCCATCACAAGTGGAACTAATTGGCAGAGGGATGGCTGGGCATGCTGCTGGCACCACCTGGTCAAGGGTCTGGAGACATCTCACCAGTGTTCTCCAGCTCCTCTGCAGATGATCACTGACCCCATGCTGCAGCGGGGAACCAAGCACAGTGCACTGCAACCCAGCTTTGTGACGGCACCGTGGAGCCTCTCAGCTCGGACTGGCAGCGCCTTCGCAGGCACGAGAGCCAGAGGGGTCCAACATCAGGAGAGGGCAGCTCGGCAGTGAGACACGGGGCAGGGACAGAGCCTGCTGCTCCCCTGCCTTCCCAGACACAGCAAGGAGCATTTCAGGGGCTTGGGCAGCAGGGCTCAGCCAAGAACCACTCACATTTCTAAAGTTAGAGATATTTTTTACACAGATTTTTAGATGCAGATTCTAGGCTTTGCACCTCTCACCCTGCTGAGGTTCTTTCAAACACCAATGTCTTGATCCGCGCTTGAAAAACACCACAAATTATCAGCAGAAACAAAAAAGCCAAACGATTTCCAGCTGATTTTCCACGGCCTTTGTTCGGCGCAGCCCTGGCAAAGCCACGAGCTACTGCTCCCCAATGTCACTGCCAGAGCAGAACCATCAACAGACAAACACTCGCTGTACCAGCCACCGCAGCACAGGTTTGGGGGAACCACAAGGTCCCCTCAGTGTGAAAACACCAGTCCTGACCCCCCTGAAGTCAAGAGCGCAGCTCCCCGTGCTCCTCGGAGCCGGGATTTCGCCCCTAGATGGCTCTAGGATATAAGTTGTTTCAGGCGATGCTGAAGGATGATTTGCAAATCTCGGTTCCCATCACAGCAACACCTGAGGGTCTGGGTATTTCCTCCAGATCCAGGGGCAGCGGGTGTCCCTGTGTCACCTGTGCTACCCGGTGCCGTGCAGGGTGTGACTGCTGCCCCTTCACACCGCACAGAGCCCCGGCAGCGTGGCAAACGCTAGAGACCACAGAACAGAGCCGGCAGCGCTGGGAAAGCATCCGTGTGTGTGTGTGAGCTGCTCTCCTGAACCCACGGCGAGACCTCGTTTAGTTCCTGTAAATGAACCCCCCAGCTCTGACACGCTGCTGGGGCCGTAAGCAGCAGAGCTGGATCAGGAACGTGGTTCTTGGGGTTAAGAGAAAACGTACCAATGGAAAAGTGACAGACCCTGGGCAGGGTGGGGAAGAGGGAAAAAAAGGCAACTTAAGGAAAGAAGAAATGTGAAGTAACAAGGGACAGGACAAGAGGAAATGGGCTCCAGTTGTGCCCAGGGCAGTTGAGATGGGATGTGAGGAAGAATTTCTTTGCTGAAAGGGTTCTGAGGCATTGGAAGGGGTTGCCCAGGGCAGTGGTGGAGTCCCCATCCCTGGAGGGATTGGAGAGTCGTGTAGACATAGTGCTGAGGGACATGGGTTAGTCAGGGACTTGTCAGTGTTGGGTTCATGATTGGACTTGATGACCTTAAAGGGCTTTTCCAATCCAGGCCATCCTGGGATTCTCCTGTTCTGCTGGTGAAGCTTTCTCCACCTACTGGCAATTAAAATACAAATGCCATGGCCAGGATCTCCCTGCCCGCAGAGACACATTGCCCATTTCCAACGCTGAGATGAGAAGTTTAACCACCACGAGTGGAATGGTGGGGAAAGCGTTGCCATCTACACTCCATCACATATTTATGATGCTTGAAAAAAGATCAATAGAAGCTATATGCAAGGGTCTATAAATTTAATGTAGCGTGATCATTTAGTATCAGTTGTTTCTTAGATTAATAACTCGGGGATGGGCCGCAATCCCGAAACATAATAAAATAACGTTGACTTGTTAGGTACAACGTGCATTGAGTTGTCTCCATCGCCCTGGCCCTTTGCTAGGTGCTGCCTCAGGCAGCAAGAGGGACCCATCACCTGGGGTGCCAGTGCCACACTGGTGCCAGCACCCGCTGGCACTGACTGCACTTTCTTGGCAACAAGCAAGAGGGAAGAAACTGTGCTGAGAAGATGTCCTGTCCCCACTGCAAGTGTCACAGTGGAGGGACAAAGCCCTCCAAGCTGAGCGCTTGCTTCCTCCAGGCTGCTGGAGGCAAAAGTGCTCAGCATCCTCCTGCCTCATCCTGTGCTGAAATAATCCCTGCCTGTGCCAAAACAAACAGCCCTGCCTGCACCAAAACAAACAGCCCTGCCTGCACCAAAACCTCCCTGCCTGCACCAAAACAAACAGCCCTGCCTGCACCGAAACAAACAGCCCTGCCTGCACCGAAACAAACATCCTGCCTGCACCGAAACAAACAGCCCTGCCCGCACTAAAACCTCCCTGCCTGCACCAAAACAGCCCTGCCTGTCTCCACGGGCTGCGCAGGGGCCAAGGACTGGCCTTTCACATTGACCACAATATGTTCTGGTTCAGTGGAAGGACCTTAAACTTACAGACAAGGACAAGGCAGTAAAAGATGAAGCACCTGAACCCCCCATTTCCAGATTACTAGACCCCAGGTGTGTGCTAGGGAGCAGTTAAATTTCATCATTACCCTTTCTTCTATGGTATTTTTTATAGTCCTTTTTACTACTGGCACTAAAGGTGCCGGACGCATCCCAGGAGCTAAGAGGACATCACTCGTCAACCTGACTGCTGGCTGATATAAAAAAATGACAAGTCCTGGCTTAATCTTTCTGATAACTGTGTTCTGCATGGCCCATCCATCTCCATGGAGGAGTTTTGGTGAAGCCGGAAGACAAGAACATCACAGCATTTAAGAATGAAAAATTAAGTGCCCTTTTTGAGCACAGCATGGAGCTTATTACCGCCGAAGTGTTCGCTGCTACTGCTCAGGTTGTGTGCATGTGCCTGCGCTCGTCTGCAGCAAAGCTCCTGCTTCCAGTCTTGCATAATTTGGCTGCAAACAGGAAAATGGAAAAAAACCCAACCGGACAGACCGACTGACAGATTCAAAAGTCCTACAAATGCGATGACCTCTGAGTCCAGAGCAGCCAGACCCAGGGACACACCAAGGCTCCCTACAGACCTCCAAACCAGGGCTGGGGCTCTGGGTGCTCTCGCTGCAGCAGAGCTCACGAGAACCTCACAACAGGTTCCTAAAGCTCCTGGATTCAGGGGAAAATAAAAAGCCTGATATATGTGTAAAACCAGTGGGCACGGAGGGAAGTTTTAAAATCAGAGCCTCAATAGCTTCAGGCAAACACAGAAATCCCCCAAAATGATTATTTTACTAGTATCTTATTTTTTTTTCTCCATTCTGCAAGTTGGCATTGCTGAGCTTTAACCTGATGTGCCAGTTGGTCCCTGAGAGCCGGGGCGACCAGCTGCACCCCACTGCGCTCCCTTCACCTGAAGACTTTTCAAACCACAGGCAGCAGCCAGAGATGAGGGTACCAGAAACGAGGCTTTTCTCGTTACTTTCATGCCCTCCCTGTCGGGCTGCAGCTCAGCATTGCCAAAGAGCAGGTGGAGAGCTGCAGCCCCAGAGGCAGGACGGCATCGCCCTGCCCAGCTCCCTCCCATCGCTCCGGCCATCCACAGATGTTGCAGCTTCATGTGAACTGGCAGCAGAGCAAATTGTAATTTAATTAACTCTTAAGCGCTCCTGTAATCCGGGCTGACAGGGCTCCCCCAGCCCTTTGGTTCAAGAGTCCCGTCTGCATTGTCTCTTTTGGCAGGCCAGGGGTATTGTTTGAGGAGCCAAAGTTGATTGAGTCATCTTGGAAGGAGGACCTGAAGCCCCTACGCTGGAGCACGGGCTCCCACCGCCCTCCAGCACGCCCCGGCTGATCAAGGCCCAGACTGGTTTGGTTTAAGCCCTTTTTGTTCATTTTAAACAGTCAATTGAAAGTGACTCCAGCAATGGGAGAGGAGCCAGATGGATGGTCTCGGAGAAGGTCCCTATCCTGGCACAGGCTGGCACCGAGCTGCAGGAACCACCTGCAGGGAGAGGGGAAGGGGGTTTCCAGCAAGGGTTGCTAAACCCACAGCTTCTCTGTGCAGGAGATCAGATGAAGAACATCAGTCCCAGCAGAGAGAAGGTCTCCTGATCCCCACGGAGCCACACATGTTTCAGTGGTGGTGCTGATGATGATGGGAGGAAGAGGGGCTTGGATGCTGCTCCACAAGGCAGAGCTGGGCTGACACCGAGCAAGTCCTCAATCTCCTCAAGCTTCAGCTCTCCCTCAGCCAGAGCAAGACCAGGTCCCTGCCCTCAGCACCGGGTGAGCACCAGCAAGGAGCTGCTCACACTGCAGTGCAGACACCATGGAGAAACCAAGCCAAGCTCCTGGCCTCATTGGCATGTAGGCCAGCGTGCCAGAAACCCGTCTCACAGCCCATTTCAGGCACCTGATCGTGAGTTGTCCTTTTGGGTCATTCGAAATGGCTCTTTGCATCCGTCGCCTCCGGCTCTGAGCTGTCCCTTTCAGCAAGACAACTCTCTGGGGCTTCGATGGGGAGAAGGCAGCCAGCACTAAAACAATGCACAAGGGAGAGGGGAGAGGCAGAAATTTTCCATTGAAACCTACTTTTTGTGGAAAATTGGGTTTCCAACAAAACAAAAGCAAGTGCTTCTTTTTTCCCTGCTGTTTTGATTTTTCATCAGAAAATTAAAGAGAAAAGCTGTGACAGCGTTCTCCCCAATTTTTTCCTTTTCAGCTTCCTTTAGCCAAAGGCTCTGTAAGATACTTTGGATCCCTCCCACAGTTTCTCAGGTTTCATATTTTCAGTTTCCTGATGCAAACCTGGGATTCTGCGTGGGGGAAAATTCAAACAACCAACCCCCTCAAGCTCTCCTTGGCTCCCCGCAGCCCCTTGTCCAGTACTGACCCTCAGCTGCTCCCTCATTTTCCATAGGGTTTGTGTGGATTTCAGGTTTCCTGAGTCTCCTGGTCCTTCCACTGCAGTTATTTGCCACAACCCATGTCCTGGATGTTATCTCCATTTCCTCCCCTACCTTTCCAGGTGAACAGGACTCCCGTGGCACACCTTGCCTGGCACAAGGATGATGAGCTGCTATCGCGGTGCCACGATAATTAACACCAGTACATCTGGCACCTACGGGCCCCATGGAAAAGCAGTTTTGCTCCTTTCTCCATTGAAGACAGAAAACAATTAATTCTAATGGCCAAGCCTCTCAGCAGAGATGGGCACAGGGCTCAGCCTGGGCAGACACCGGTCACAGTGCTGTGTTCTTCTGTGGCAGCTTTGATGGAGTTGATCTACCAACTCTTAGTAACACTGGAGCAGTAGGACCTGCTAATTGTACCTGCCCTCCCGAGTGCTTTGAGCATCATCAATGAAAATTGCTAAATAAATTCTGCCAATTAAAACACCCGGTTCCCTCCGTTCTACCCGTCGTTAAAGAAAGTTTCCTTTATGAAATGCATTAATCGCTGGATCTCCAAAGCCCCATAAACCCGTGAACCTGTGAATCCTGCCTGGTGTATAATCTTCTAATCTCCTCCTCCTTAATCTGCTCACTATGGAAACCCCTGTCATTAGGAAACAAATGGCTTTGTGGGCTGCCTTATTATTTGCAAGGCAAGATGTAAAAGAGGGCGAAGCTGATCTGGGAGGACAGTATAAATTACTGTGGTGTTTACTTCGGTCATGTAAAAGAGCTAAACACTGACTGGTAATAAAATAGCAATCCCGTTATCAGGGAAAAGTTTTAAAACCAGATTAAGGGGGATGCTGTTTGCTTTGTTATCGTGCCTGCCCTCTTCCTGCCAGGGTGTTTATCAGGTAAGTGACTTCAGGCAGACGCGTGTGTTCATTTATTATCAATTCCCATGTTTTTCTGGGAGAGGTGAAGCCACAAGCTAATGACAATGAACCAGGCAGCCTGGCTGCTGGCTGCTGGGGAGGGCACTGGGAGCGTAGGGTGGGAGCTGTGGGTGCTGGTCAGCCTGGCACAGCGTCTTCCCAGGATGCCAGGCTGGTGGCAGTCCCAGTGTCCCGACACTTGCAAGGATGGTGACACGGCCGGATCCCCATCGCTTGGGTGCAGCCACCCCGAGTTACTGCATCCCAACGGGGAACCAAGACCACAGCTCATGCACAGCCTTTACTAAATCACGTCCCTGGCCAAACTCCATCCTTGCTGGCTGTCCCCTTCTCTGCCCAGCACACGAAACAAAACTGCCCCTGCCCAAGTGCCAGCTGCCACTGCTGGTTTTCGGTAGCTGGCCATAGGAACTCACTTTTCCCCATGCGAGTGATAAGGTTTCCTTAATCCAAAGGTGTAGGAATAGGAAGAGAGAAGGTTTGGTGTATTTCAGGGGAATGCAAGGCCAGTCAAGGCAGCGCTGACCTGGAGCAGGGCAGCTCGGCACAGCACCAGCTCCGCTGCCAGACTGGCAGTTGGCATTTCACCGGCAACCCGCGGCCAGGGGTGATCGCTGCTCCCTGGATCACACGCTCCCAGAATCCCAGAATGGCCTTGATTGGAAAAGCCCTTTACGCTCATCGAGCCCAATCATGAACCCAACACTGACAAGCCCCCGACTAACCCATGTCCCTCAGCACTGTGTCTACACGACTCTTCAATCCCTCCAGGGATGGGGACTCCACCACTGCCCTGGGCAACCCCTTCCAATGCCTCAGAACCCTTTCAGCAAAGAAATTCTTCCTCACATCCCATCTCAACTGCCCTGGGCACAACTGGAGCCCATTTCCTCTTGTCCTATCCCTTGTTCCTTGGTTGAACAGACCCACCCCCATGTCTCCACACCCTCCTTCCGGGGAGTTGCAGAGAGCCAGAAGGTCTCAGCTGCTGTGCTGCACCCACATTTCCCTCCGCTCCCCTTTCTGTCCTGTCCTTGTCTCATCTCCTCAGCGTGACTCAGCACCATCCCTGTGCTCCATGTGCACATGATGCTGAGGGTGGTGGAGGTCCTGTGTCAGCCAGGACATTTGCACACTCTTATATAAATTTAACACTTTACTGAGAGTCCAAAGCTTTTTTTTTTTTGGCCAGGGAAGGAGGAAAGAAAAGGAGATTTTTTTGTTTGGTTGTTTTTTTTTGTTTTGCAACACAGAACAAAACAAATGATTAAGCTCAAATCTAACCAACAGAAATGAGAATGACAGGAGCTGTGCCAACAGCACAGCAACTCGATGAAACAGCAAACCTGCTCCCTGAACATACACCCAGGGTTCTGCATTGAGCAAGTGCCTGATTTTTTTTTAACTTGGAGGACACACCAAGTGTGAATGATGGGAGGTTGGAGTCCTTTCACGAAACCAAGGAGGGATGCAGGAGATGGAAAAACCCTGGGCTTGGGAAGCAGCTCTGGGTGAGAGGGAGCCGGGCACCGCGGAGCGGGGAATTGCTGAACAGCTGCTTTCTCCAGAGCCATTACCAGCGCTGACCTTCGGTATCCACCGCTGCTGAGACCTCATCCATCAGTGACCCCGAGGAGGAGGGGACAGGGGCGATAGGAAACCAGGGAAAAAAAGCAACATGAAATAAGAAGAGAATTAGAAAAGCAGGGACCCCAATTCTAAATGTGCTGACAGTGCTGTGCTGTAATTAATAAGCACCAAATCTAACGGGGATTCGTACAGCGCAGGGAAGAGCACCTCATTAATCAAAGCCCAAGGTGTCAAGATGCCAAACAGGAGGAGGACCCGCCAGACACAGGCAGGGAGTGGAACGCAGCATGGCCTCCGGATCAGGCAGGTACAGAACAAACCAAAAAACTCTAAAATACGACCCACAAACCAAAAACCACAAAGAATCGAAAGCATCGAGTTCTTGAGGAGCTTTTTTGTGCTTGGAAGAGACGGGGACAATGCAAGTAGTGTGCCAAAGAGGATCTCATCTCTAAAGCTGTGACCAGAGAGCTCTGACCAGGCAGAGGCCCATCCTCCACATCAGAAGACGCTGATGCCAGCACCTGGAGATACCAGTTCAACACCACAGAGGAGCTCTGGTCCAGGCTCCAGTGATGCTGTGCATGGGGGACTCACTACAGATCAGCAAGCACACGTGCTACAGAGCAGCTCGTCAACCAGGCTCGCTGCTACGCTGAGCAAGGACAGGAGAGCAAAGCAAAGCTCGTCCAAAGGGCTGACCATCACCTGAGTCCACTTGTGCTGTGTCATTTCAGTGCAGCCATCCTCCTCCTCCCTCTCTCCTGGCACCTCTGTCCCACTCCATCCTGACATTTCCATTTCTCAGCCCGCTGTGGGTGTGTTCTCACCAGCTGAGCTCATCTCGCTCCCGTACCCACCTACATCTCTTGGACTACTCTGGTTTTTTGCCTTGTTTATCTGCTAACATGGTATAATTTAAAGAACAAAAAAAGAACTATTCATTTTTTGAGAAAAGGGAAGAAAAGAGGCTCGCCAGCTATTTAGCTAAGCCTTCTCTGATAGAAAACTTTCGCAGGCAATCATCAGTAAACCCGGTATTTACAAAATGGAAATAAATGAGAATCGTGTCTGGAAGCCAAATGCATCCATCTCCGCGTGCTTCCTATTGCTTTTGTGCCAGCTGCCTCCAGACACCCTTATCCAAATCTCGGTTTGAGAGCACTGGAAGTGGCCTCTAGCCCCAGTTGCCACCACTGCCTTACTGGGAAGGCCATTTTGTCACAATCTCTCCTGAGCAGAACAAGGACAGCAGAAGCAGCGATTTCTGTTTGAGATCCAGCACCCTAAGGTGCCAGAGAAAACCTGGCAGTGGTTGTTGTCACTAACAGGGCACCGTGGTTTGGGTTTCATAAGAAAAGAGCCGGGGAATGCTGGGGTTTGGGAATGCTGAGGTTGTTTGGGAATGCTGAGGTTGTTTGGGAATGCTGAGGTTTGGGGATGTTGAGGTTGTCTGGGAATGCTGAGGTTTGGGAATGCTGAGGTTGTTTGGGAATGCTGAGGTTGTTTGGGAATGCTGAGGTTTGGGGATGTTGAGGTTGTTTGGGAATGCTGAGGTTGTTTGGGAATGCTGAGGTTTGGGGATGCTGAGGTTGTTTGGGAATGCTGAGGTTTGGGGATGCTGAGGTTGTTTGGGAATGCTGAGGTTTGGGGATGTTGAGGTTTGGGAATGCTGAGGTTGTTTGGGAATGCCAAAGTTTGGGAATGCCGGAGTCAGCCCGCCCACAGCCCGCACCGCTCCCCGCAGCATCCTGAGCAGCCAACACCAACACCCACGTCCACACCTGACGCAGGAACCGCCCGATGCCGAGTCAGACACACACTTTTCAGCACAGGGATTCCACCCACCCCCGTCTATCCACAGCAGCACCACAGGAACTTCTCTTTATAGATATAGATTCATAAAAGCAAGAGCAACAACAACATATTAATGCCTCTCGACGCTTATTCACAGTCAGTGGTTACATCCTCCTTCAAGCAAGCCATTAAACTTGTTAGCTCCTGGTTAGACACTAATTTTCTTTTTCAAAGAAGCCGCGTGTTAGGAATTATGTTAATGAAGTATAAATCAAATCCACGCTTAAGTCAAAAGGCTGATGCCATCTAAACAGATCCTATGTATCAACAGCAATACAATTTCATAGGTGTAATCCATCAACAGTCAATCTGGTCAGCTACTTCATTAAAGATAGATAATTAATGTCCAGTAATAATCCGCTGCCTCGATTTTGTTGTTCTTGAGAAGAAAAAAAAGTGGGGGGAAAAAAATTTTTAGACAGTCTCAAATGGCATATTTTAAAGGAGGTAATTGTTGAACATTAATTTGCTATCCATCAGGGGCGCAGTTATTTATCTCTTTACCTGATCACGCTGCAAAGGGGAGAGCGAACAGCAACAGGAGGCTGCTGGGAACGGGAGCTGGCAACGCCTGCGCCACAAAATGAGGAATTCCCAGGGTAATGGTGACACTACTTAGATATGAATGGTGTTTCCAACGTAAAATATGGAGATAACCAAGCAACAAATAGGTCATTTCTTGTAGCACTTCACCGGCAGAGAGCATTTGCGTAGCACGAACACCATCTGTTTGCTGTAACTCCAGCGATTTGGGCTATTTATTGGCACTTGCTATTGTCCCAGGACCTCTCTGGAGAGGATGGCTTGAGCTGAAGTGCTTCCTCACTTGGTACGTGTGAGATATGGGAGAGCTGGTTATCAGTGGGGATGGGGTATCCATCAACTGGATGGTGACGCTTTGGCCCAGAAAAGAGAACAG
>NW_010295290.1:18313-20884 GCF_000700745.2 Antrostomus carolinensis
AGAGAGGAAAGAAAAAAGGGGAAAATGATATTTTTTTTAAATTTTTTTTTAGCTCTATCTCCCACTTGAGCTCTCCATCATCCAAAGAATCTCAGGTACAAAAGGCATCTCGGCTGTACCACACTGACAAACACCATCCCCTGTCTATAACCTGCCAGGCCTTCAGCCAAGACATGCGTTGGCATATTCAGACTCCTCAAATCCCAGGAATGGCAGCAAAGTGACACCAGGGATGGACTTGGCTGACTTTGCAGCCCTCATTTGTGGGGAAAACAATACATACAAGTTCTCCCTTAAAAGCAATAATAATAAAAGTGAAAAAAAAAAAACCAAAACAAAAAAAAAAAAATTTTGGACCTGCATATTTAGCTGTTTTTTGGACTGCAATTACTTCCCCTTTTGAGTTTCAAATATAAGACTGCTGCAGTCACATCAGAGTGTTAAGTGGTAAATCTTGTTTCTGTTAAAAGCAGACGCACGCGGGAATAAGAGGACAGGATAGGCTCTGGGTGGATGGGCAAGGATGACTCCTTAAAGAATTTGAGTTGTAATTAAACAGAAGGGGAGAGGAGAGGCACTGGGAGAAGCTTTGTTATCACACCTCCCAGATGTCCCACTGCTTTGGGAAAGCATCCCTGCTCCCGCCTCCTCCTCACGACGGTGACTTGCGCAGGACACAGCATCTCACACCTCACCCCGTGTGACAAACCCCGGCCGCTGTTTTTGGAGACAGGCACTTTGGTGCTCAGCAGCCCCTGAGGCTACGCCGCAGTCTGCTCCCTCCACCACTTAACGTGCCAGCTCTTCCCTCCCCTTTCTCCAGTGTGCCTGAAGGAAATTTATTGCAGCAGGCGACTGCTATAGGCAAATACTAATAAAATGCTGTTTCGCTGCAATTTGTTTAATTGGCCACAGAAGAGAAGCCTTGCACGTTAACTTTGGTGCTCAGCAGCCCCTGAGGCTACGCCGCAGTCTGCTCCCTCCACCACTTAACGTGCCAGCTCTTCCCTCCCCTTTCTCCAGTGTGCCTGAAGGAAATTTATTGCAGCAGGCGACTGCTATAGGCAAATACTAATAAAATGCTGTTTCGCTGCAATTTGTTTAATTGGCCACAGAAGAGAAGCCTTGCACGTTAGATCCAGCTCCTGACACCTCCTGCCCAGTCCACAGATGTTCTCCCCATGAAGTGCTCCCATCTCTGTGCTGATGGCAGGGAGAACACAAACCCCTACTATTAAATCTTAGCGATTGCTGCCGATCTGATTTGATTTAACATGCAGATTTACTGTGGCAGGCTGCTGGCAGCCTCGCGGATTTATTCAGCAAAAGGCACCATGAGCTAAAGGCACGGGAAGGGGACGTGGGCAGGGACAGAGCGCTCTCCACCAAAGCCTGGCTGGCTCTGGACTGGGAATGGATGTGGGACCTGGCATTTCACAATCACAGTTAAAGTCTGTGCTTGGCAGTGGATGGAAAACCTGTCCTTCAACCCAGAGCAGGGAGTTTATGAAACCCCAGGGTTGTGGCTGTCTCCCCTCCCCAGGGCTGTCCATGGGAGAAACAGGCAGTGACTGCAGCTCCAGGTGATGGAGTCTCTGCTTTGGACGTGCCCGTTGCTGCCTGTGGAAGCAGGAGAGCTGGCAGGTCACCTCAGGCCGGGGACAACAGCATCCCAAGCACCACGGCTAAACCGAGCCCAAGCAAGAGCTAGCAGCAAACTGGGAACTGTGCAAGTTCACCAGTGAGGCAGGTTTTTGAGTTGCCAGCTCTCCTCCTGTCCAGGCTGACCCAGAGGAGCCTTTGCTGGGGAGAAGTGACACAAAGGACCTTGCAGAGCAAGAAGTGCCAGTGAGACAGGCGGGAGCTGCCCAGGGTGAGCCCAGGGGACGGGCAGACCTGGGGGAATGGCAGAGATACGCCTCCAGCCCTGGGTAACAACGCCTTCTCCTGCATTGATTATTTTCTTTCGGCACCAAGCTGTTATCTGAAGGCAGAGAACACACACCATTATCCCTGGGTCTATCGGATCAGCTCCTCCATTCTTTTATCTTCACTTATTGAGGAGATTAAAACAGCGCTGTGCTCAGGGAAGCCCCCCCGGAAGGCAGAGGTGCTGATTGCCACAGGAGTGTGAGGCTGCACTAATCTCACTTGAGTTCTGCTAAAAAAAATTAAATAAATAGACAAATGAGTCATTTTGACATGGGCAAATATGTGGGGCACCTCCAGTGCCAGCTGTGGCAGTACTGAGCCACCGGCCACCACAGCTACGTGCAATGGACAGCGTCTTTTCTGGGCAGTTTTTATCCAGATGGATCATTTTGGGAATCTAGGAGCAACCAGTTCACCTTACCCTGACGCCGCAGGGCCCAGGCACGGACACAGAGCTTGCTTTGAGCAGGGCCAGTGGCACCGAGCCCCGCCGTGCAGAGCCATCGCTCCCTGGGGACAGCAGCCGGGCTGGCACTGGGCTGTTCATGGCCACGAGGGACCACCGGGCTCAGGGGCAGCAGAGCCACGCTGGGGTCTGTGGTCCTGCTGCTGTACAGACCAGCAGTCAAACACCCCTTG
>NW_010295290.1:20904-21270 GCF_000700745.2 Antrostomus carolinensis
TTCCCAATGCCCAACTGCCTGGCTGAATTCCTCCAAAATGCTTCAGTTTTAAAAAGTGGGGCAGAAAACATCACAAAAAGAAACTTTCAGAAATTTCCTGACTCCAGGGAGGCCAGAAGTTCTGGGACAGCAGGTTTCACTCATGCTGCTCCCCACTCCGGCACGCAGGCGTCTGCCAGTCTCACCCTGTCTCCCTCAGGTAGCTCTGAAAATGGGTTGAACGCACTTCTCGGGCCCGAAGCAATATTTCACAGCTCTTATTCCAGTCTCTGGAGTTCACTCAATTTATACTTATTGTGTCTTGTTCCTCTCTGCACTGCTTGTAGGAACCCCAGAGCTGTTACTCACTCCAAGGAATTAATAATA
>NW_010295290.1:21395-30312 GCF_000700745.2 Antrostomus carolinensis
TTTATCTGATGTGAATAGAGGCTGCTGGAAAGGTGGAGCAAGGGATCCTGCCCAGGCTGGGAGATGGATGCCCAGGGAGTGGTCTGGCAGGGGGGACTGGGTCCCAGGGGGGACTGGATCCCCGGGGGATCAGCCGCCTTCCCACAACCCGGCGTTTCTTGGCACCTGCGCCCCAGGGCAGAGCTCCAGCAGAACGTGAGGCCGGGCACAGGGCCACCGCGACAGCCGGCCCCGAGTGCCAGGAGCCCAGAGCCGCGGCGCTGCCCGCGGGCACCAACTTTGCAGGGCTTAGAAGACAATTTCCAAGCACGGACTCGCAAACACGACTCCATCGGGAGCTGGGAGCAGAGCCGGGGCTGCACCGTGGCGGTTGGGAACAGATTCAACCCATCTCCAAGGCGAGAACCCGGCCGTGTGCTGGCACATGGGGGTTTTGCTTGCTCTGGTCAGAGCGAGGAGGGGAACTGGGACCCCACAGACCCTGACCCTCTGCTGAAGTCCCCCCTCTGCTCATTTCTCCAGCCGTGCTGAAGGCCACACCAGCAAAACAGAACCACGGCCTCTTCCCTGCCTCAGAGCCAACAGCAGCAGTGCCCATCTGGCTGGAAACTGCCCCACATGTCCCCAATCCCACTCCGAGGGGCTGTGAGGCTGGAGGGGCCGAGATGCTGTGGGAGACGGGGAACCCCGAGCCCCAGCCGTGCCGCCCAGCCCCAGCCCAGCACAGATGGGTGCTGCAGGAACAGGCCCCATCGTCTCTAACAGCACACTCAATAGCCTGTCCAGAGGTTTCCTGAGGTTACCAGTGTATTCCGTTAAGCTAACCAATTTCCAATGCAAATGTTACACAGATTACAAAGGGTAAAGGAGTTGTATGTTGAAGGAGATAGGCTTTACCCAGACAAAAGTGGAACAGACCTGTGGCAAACTGCAATTAATGACCCGAACACATCTTCCAGAATGAAAAATTCATCGAGTCCTCTAAGGATATATAGCCCAAGCAGAAGAAATTATTCACCACCTTCTACATATCCAAAGTGTCACCAAGACTATTTATCTGGCAAATAAAGTACTTCCCTTCAGCCTTAATATTTCTACTACCATATGGTCCAGGAGTTCTGAGGTGGGTTTTTTTGGGTTTTTTTTGAAGTAGATTTTGCAAAGAAAGTGCAATTCTGAGGAAATGGAGCTGGCCAGTTGTAGGGCAAAGGAAGATTGTGGTAAAATGAGGATTCATCCCTGCAGTAAAACTGGGAACAGGGGGTAAGAGCAGCTGGTTTCCAGCGCTGGCTTTGCTGGGGACTTTCCAGAGAAGGAAAAATCCCCAACAAATCATTTTGTGCCAGCATTTCCCGTCCAGGTAGAAAAGGAAAAGATCTTGTCTTTGGTAAAATCAACATGAATAAAAGCAATAGGTTTATTTCAGGCACATCAGGGTGGGCACCTAAAATTTGAGACACCAACACACGCTGGTCAGTGGATAAAATCCGAACTGTGACATTGAGGGAGGAGATTCACAGTCCGACCACGTGCAAGGGGAGATAAAACCTAACTGTCCCGTTGGAGATGGCACTGCTCGTGTCATTAATGCATGTAAAGCACTTCTGTGGTCCCCAGACGGGTTGGGAAGTGTTGTTATAAAACTGGGACTGAATCTGAGATATTCTTCTCCTTGCCTGTAAGGGGAATGAGCAGAGCAACCGCTGCGCAGACCCTCTGTGGTCCCAGTGGTTCCGTATCTCTTTGTCTCACCACCCGAAGGGACAGCCAGCTGTGGATGGCACAAGGCATTTGGAAGAAAAAACTCTTCTTTTACCACAAACATCACTTGTACATTTTTGCTCTGGGTAGGTGTGAGCTGGGGAAGCTCTTGGGGACGGGGCAGACGCTGCCACACGCCGCAGCCCCCGGGCATGAGGAGCCCCCCAGACATGCGTCCCACCGTGGGACAGGCTGCCATCCTCATTTTCCTGTCCCTATGTCCTGGTGTGCCTGGGACCCCAAACAGCCCGGGACCCCCCTTTTAGCAGCAAAGCCCTTCCCCAGTGACCAAGCCCCGGGGATGAGCAGCCAGCAGCCACCTCCTTTAACCCCGGCCTTGCACAAGGGGTTAATCTGGTACTACCTGACCTCTGTGTGTCTGGGGGAGGCGAAGCCTGTTGTGATTTATAGGTTCATACTGTCTGGCAAGGCTGGCACCCCAAAAACCAAAGGGAGAGGGAACAGGGGGAATCCAGGTGAGAAGGCCGGGACTGGGAAGCAGGATGCTGCCAAATTGCTTCAGCTGCTGCTTCTCCTCCAGTAACTTGGGGTATAAAACCACCATGGCCCTGGGAGCACTGGAGGCAGAGGGAGCCCAGCGCTGGGTGCGGGGGGCTGCTGGGGGACCCCCACCCCTCTGTCCTGTCTCAGCAGCAGTTGGCTCCAAGGAGGCGGCAGCGAGCGCTGCCCTTCTGCTACTGTTTGCTGAACAAAACCAACCCTGTAAGTCAGAGCTAACGGTTAAGCAGCACTCATCATGCCTGATTTACAAAAGAAGGGGCATATTTCAAAATATTTATTCTGCCTTTCCCAGCTGGATTGGCATAAGCATGTGGAAATCTTTGAGGAATCAAACAACTGTTAATCACCTCAAGCTATTCCAGGCTGAGTTTGCTATGTAAGCTGCCGCCCTCTGTTTACACATAAGAAGCAATGACTCAAAGAATCCTATAGAGACTATCTTTTTTTTTTTTCCCCTCCTTTTTAACGATAAAGCCTGGCCAAACGGCTTAAAGGGCCCAGCTATTTAGTATTGGAGCTGCACCTCCTCGCCTGCCTCCCTCCCCTCTAATATCTGCATTTGTATTCAGCTGGCGAGCGCTGGTGGGGTGGGATGGGAAGGGAAGGGGAGGGAGAGGCGGTGGGTTCCGCAGCTCGCCCGCCTCCCCGTGCTGCTAGCCCGCTGCTGGCACCGGTGTTCTGACAGCGTGGGGTGAAGGAGGGCAGAGCTGGATGTGACCCGTGGGCTGAGCAGCACCCCGGCCGCTCTGCGGAGCTGCATGGGGTTAAATCCCAAACCCACAGCAAAACTTCCCTCTAAAAGACACCAGAAGTGGAATTTCAAGACCCAGCTGCTGCTGAAAGGGGGAGCCAAGAGCAGAAGCAGCATCTCAGCTGTGCAGTTCAGACCCGATCCCTTCTTGGGCTGCTGCCACCCAGGGCTCAGCACCCCTCTGCCTCAGCACCCAGCCCCGCCGACCCCAAACCCCCCAGAGTCGAGCCTTCCCCCACTAACCCCAGTTCCCCGTGCAGCCTGCGGACAACAAACCCGGCACCCACCACGTTTGGTGCTTTTCCAGTTAATCCAGGCTCCAGCCTGTCCCAAAGAAAAGCCAACCCAGCAGTGCCCCGCTCCCCTTCCCTCATCCTCCCGCCAGCCAGCGTGCGCCGCGCTCTCCCCACGCCACGGCACAGCACTGCTGCTGAATGCTGATGAGAAATTCTTGGTCCAACCCCAGGCACTCATTTTCAAGTAATTAACTTGGCACCACCACAGCACACAGCAGATCCGACTTTCCCAACCAGGAGATAACTGAATTAAAAGGCCAGGTGTGGGATTATTTATGGCCAAACTTGCTCCTTCCCCACTCCCAGTTTTCAGGCAGCAGGGATCATTCTCCCCAGACTCTCCATCTTCCCACCCAGCCTGGAGCCTGACGCGTTCCCTTGTCGGGGAGCAGAGTGTGTGGGAGCTGCGGTGGGAATCAGCACCGGGTGCTGGAGGAGACCCCGAGTGCTGCCCTGAGGGGGTCCCATGCCCAAGCTGCCCCCTCGCCCTCTCTTCCTGCTGGCACAGCAGTTTGGGGGGCAGCTGAGGGGTTTTTAGCCTTTCTACTGCCCTGACATCACTTATTACCAATATATCCTGTTGCTGCATGTGCAGGGAACCAGTGTGGTCCCTGCCTCTCTCCACAGCCGCTGGCAGCTCAGCTGCAGCCAGAGCCCCAAACCCCCCGTTACTGTTCCCCTTCCTCCTCCCAAACAAACCCTTGCCTAGAGCTGCAGAGAGCCGTGACGAGGGGGAAAGGAGGATGAAGTTGTGGGGATGGAGGATGACGTGGTGGTGAGAGCTGTGGGATGGAGAAGCAGGACCTGATGCCCACAGGGCAGTGTTGGAGAGCCGGCTGGCTGCTCCCTCCCCACAGCTGCACCAAGGCTGCTGCCCCTTGGGGGGCAAATTATTCATGATTGTAAAACCTGGAGTTTTCCGTATAAAAACCCAAGCCCAGACAGACAGAACAGAAAGAGGTGACAGATGTGGGTCTCCTGCCCACGACCCCGTTGCTGGCCCCATGTCTCCCAGCACCAGCACTGCTCCTAATGATGCTCCAGCAGTAATTTCTGCAGAACACAACTGGAGGTTACATTTTACATCAGTATGGGACTTCTCATGCCAGAGCCCACAGCTCTTGATGCAGACACACCTCTGCAGGCCTGCCAGGACTGATAACAGAATCACAGAATCATTACGATTGGAAAAGACCTCTAAGATCATCCTTTCCAACCACCAACTCCTCACCACCATGCCCACTAGACAACATCCCCGAGTGCCACATCTACACATTTCTTGAGCACCCCCAGGGAAGGTGACTCCACCACTTCCCTGGGCAGCCCATACCAATGTCTGACCACTCTTTTGGAGAAGAAATTTTTCCTAATATCCAACCTGAACCTCCCCTGGCACAACTTGAGGCTATTTCCTCTCATCCTATTGCTCATCACCTGGGAGAAGAAACCAACCACCGCCTCACTACACCCTCCTTTCAGGTAGAGAGCAAGAAGGTCTCCCAAACAGGAAAGGTAAAACAATTCCCCAAGGTCAGCAGTGGGGAAAAGACTCCGAGGTCCCTCTTAGCATGTTCCTCCTTGCTAAGCAGTGCAGAGCTTGGGGTGTGCTGCTTTGGGGCAGAAGTGGGGAAACCTGGTCCCCAAAGACGATGACACCTCCCCAGCCCATGCAGGCAGCAGCCAAGTCGGGATGCGGATGGGAGGAAACTGTCTCTTGACACAGCAGAGCGGAGAACCGCGGCCGTGAGGCTCGGGGAGGAAGGCTGAGGAGCGGTGACATATGAGGATAATGAGTGCTGACATATGAAGATACAGCCAAGCTGAAAGCTACATCCTATTTAGCTTTTAATTTGGGTGCTCATAGAGTGGATTCTGAAGCTCCGTTTCATCACTGCTCTTAAAATGGATCTGACTTATAGGAAACAACCTGATGGGAAACTGCATTACTTAAAACTTGACTTGAATGCCACCATCCTGCACATCCACCCCACGAAACCCCGCGGCACGCTTGGCCAGGTGAGCTGTGCCCCTGGAAAAGGATCCTGGCTCAGAAAATGTTGACAGGACACGGGGCAGTGGTTATAAACTGGACAAGAGTAGATTGAGATGAGATCTGAGGAAGAAATTCTTCACTGTGAGGGTGGTGAGACACTGGCCCAGGTTGCCCAGAGAAGCTGTGGCTGCTCCTCCCTGGAAGTGTTCAAGGCCAGGTTGGATGAGGCTTTGAGCAACCTGGTCTAGTAGAAGGTGTCCCTGCTGATGGCAGGGGGGTTGGAACTGGATGAGCTTTCAGGTCCCTCCCAACCCAGACCAGTCGATGAGTCTATAAAATCCACTTTCTTTATCCATGTGAAACCCACAGATCTGGTCCCAAATGATGTCACTAAGACAAAGAGCACGGATGACCTGCTTGTGTCAGCTGCACAGGTTGGGGCCAGACCCAGAAAACAGAGCAGTACGCTGCTGAACTTGCCACAGCCCATTCCTGCAGAGCCACCTGGACCGGAGCTGGCACGGAAACCCCAGCTGTGACCACAGGTCCCCTCCCTCACAAACCTGCTCTGGCTCAGCAGCGACTCGGGACGTTCCTGAGCGTCTCTGAGCGCAGATGCCAGGGCAGCTGCTGTCCCTGGCTCCCAGTCGGCGTGGGGACAGCCTGGGGCAGGAGATGCCTTGGTGCCCTCTGCTCTCCTTGGGTCAGTGCACAACATCTTCCCCCTGAACCTGCCTCTCTCAGCCTTCCCCCAGGTTCTCCTCTCCCGCTTTGCTCCCGGCCAATCTTCCAGTTACTGAACTTAATTGGGGAAGAGCAGATAAAGGTTCGCTACCTGCGGCTCCTGCTAATCATATCCCAGATTCCCCCTGGCAGAAACATCAACCAGAATAAAACAACAACAACAATCACACGTTACTATTTTCATCTCTGCTTTCGCTTTCTTCTTTTTAAAAGTAATTCCTGACTTGCAGCGCAGAAGAGGCCCCTGTGATCCCCGGGTAATGGCCTGCCCTCTATGCAGAGTGGAATAGAGTTAGAATGAACGCTCCAGAAACCCTGACAGCCCGTTTAACAAGGTGTCTAACATCCCATTTCCTCTGCACTTCCTCTCTCCTTAATCCTTTTATGCGAAACTCACTCAGGAGTAAGCACGTGTGAAATTGAGGACTCTCTAATACACATTGCGCGACACAGGCTCACTGAAATGGAGTGTCTCAGCCTTGTTCCGTCAAACAGTGCCAAGAGGAAGCCGACGTTAATCAAAGAGTCTTTTCCGTGTGTCCAGAGCCTTGTGCACCCGCAGAGCAAATAAACAGCTTTCCGCTGCCCCTGCTCTCCCAACACTTTCATCTTCTTAAAGCTCCGGATTCGACAGGGCAGTTCAGAGAAACAGGAGGGGTGAAAATGGAGAGAAGCAAGAGGCACCGCGCACCCAGCCTGCCGCCGGCTCCCGCTCCAGGCAGGGGTGTGCAAAGAGTCGCTGGGTTTGGAACCAAGCTCAGATTTTGCAAATAACATCAATCAGCAGCGTGAATCAGCCCTCGAGGCTGCCCAGCCCCGGAGCTGCCGGCTGGCACAGCCCCGCCGGGCACCCACAGCTCCAGGAGGTCCCTGGAGTGTCCCAGGGCAGGAGCCCGGCTCGGAGGCAGGGCCAAAGCAGCTGTGGAGAGTAACAGAGAGGACTGGATTGAGCTTGGAACCGCTCAAGATGCCCAGAACTTGGGTTGAAGCTGCTTCAAGCATGATTCCCATGGTTCCCAGGACTGCTGAGGTTCCAGCAGCCCAGCTGCCGGGTTTGCTGGCAGCAGCGCTGGGAAGAGCTTGTCAATCCCGTGTAACCACGGCCGGGCCAGGCTGGTCCTGCCAACGCCAAGGGAAGTGTGCTGTGACGTGGGGATTTCTCACAGAGCGGCCCAGAGACACATAAAACATCACACAGAGAGGCCAAGCATCTCACACATTGCAAGACAGCCCAGCACAGATGATTCACAGAATTATTTTTGTTGGTTTCAGAGGTTTGAGATATATATATATAAAATATTAATTGTTATATATTCATTATAATGAGGGGCTCAATATAATGAATATATATTTTCCACTGCACACCCCGTTGTGCAGTGGAAAAATGCTTCCCATTTTACTCCGTGACTTGGATTTTTCAGCAGAAAGCCTTTGCTTTTCCAGAGTAAGGCAACTGAAAGCCACAAAGGAAACCAAACGCCCTCCTGACGAATGCCCAGGGAATACTTTCACTGGTTTTGTGTATTTTTTAATCACAGGCCTAAGATTTGAGCAGTTTACTATTTAACACCGGGTACAGCTTCTATCAGTGGATAATACGCTGCAATTGCAGGCAGACAGACTTGATCCAATAGGTCTATTATCTCCCCCCGTTACTATGATCCTGTCCTAATTAGGATCTCACACAGACCAGATACACCAGAAGTCAATGACAACTTCATTTATCCAAGGGCTTCGGTCTAGGAAAGCTGTCTGGTGTTTTTAAGTCACCATCAAGTAGGTATTGATTCGGTGAAGGCAGGAAATGATACTTCATTTATGTGCTTTAGCCTGGAATTTGGGGTGCAGGTTATTGCTCAATGGGTGGTCCCAGGGCGCGAGGGCTGAGCTGGGTCCACAGTTTGGAGCCTGAGTGGTTAAAATCCTGAGTTTCCCTCTTACTCTGCCCAACAGACTTTCTGAGGGTTAAAATTCACAGTAAATCAAGAACTGTTTGGATCAATAAGGGATGCAGGGGAGTGATTTGCAGCTGTGCTCTCAAACCTGTGCTGGAAGAGGAGCCTGGAAAGCACAGAGTGTCCAATATTGGGGTTGTATGGAAAGACAGAGAAACCCTCTAATTGCAGGGTGGGATGCAGATTACAGACCTGCAGATGATGAGCAGTGCTAAACTCAGTGCTTAAAAATAAACACACACACAATATAAACCCCCAAGTGAATGGGATTTCCATATCCTCACCGCACCGTGTAAACGATAGCGTCCCTCCGGATTACCGACGGAGAGCGGGCTGGGGTGCTGGGGAGATAAGGCATTTGTAATCTGCACACATAATCAGCTGAAGGGAAAATATAAAATGCTAATAACAAATTGGAATTCAATCTAAAAAGGATGCAACAAACACCAGAACCATTTTCCCCTTCTTGCCTTTGGGGGGAAAGAAAATAACCCAGCAGCCATCCCCCTTGTCCCCCCATCATCAACCTCCCAGCTGTTTCCTCTCTTACCTTCCCCTCCCAAATGCTTCACACACCACTTCGGGGGGTGGAATCTTCTCCTAACTGGCTCAGCCCCCATTTTCCTCTGCCCTCTACATCCAACTTTATGTTTCAAATGGATCAGTTTACTTGTGACTAAATATAGAGTGGATCTCCGCGTCCCTGGCTCGGCGGAACACTATAAAAGGTAAGTGGCACCATACATCATCTGAAAAGGTGCCTTATCTGGAGAGGAGGAGCAGGAAATATTGCGCGAGGGCCTGTCTGCATCTCAGGCACAATTGGATTCCATTTTTCCTTTTGAAATAGGGAATGGTGAGGATGTTGCTAATGCCTGAAAAATCATGTCAACGC
>NW_010295290.1:30692-34206 GCF_000700745.2 Antrostomus carolinensis
CCCGCATGGATCTCCGGCCCATGGGGGACAGGAGATGGAACAGCCCCTTGGCAGAGCCCAGTGCCCATGGAGCTGATCCATGGCAATATTCCTCACCCCTGAGATCTTGCCAGGAAAGCTCTTCTCCCTGTTCAAACCAGCATCATGTAAAATGGAAAGGCAATTTTTCTTCCTAAGTGTGTCGATCCCAGAGGCTGCACTGACACGGCTGCATTGCTGAAGCAAGTCACGTCCCCGGGCAGCGCAGGACACGGAGCTGCGGAGGCTCCGCGCCCACCTGCGCTTGGCAGGGCCTGGGAGCTGCTCCAGTTGTTAGCCATGACCTTCTGAATAAGAAGAGCATTTCTGTGTTCATCCCTCAGCAGAGGAACTGAGCTTTCCTCCTGAACAGAACAATGCTTTAACAGTCAAACCCATCCGTTATTTCAGCCTTACAAAACATTGCTGAGCAGAATTAAGACAGACCATGGATATTTTACTCCATTTCCTCTTCACCTAAAGCAAACAAACCAGCAAGTAAATGTCCTCCTCTCAGATCCCAGCACAGCCACGATCCCAAACAGCCTCATCGCTGCACTTGAGCGACCAGTGGTCCCTTATGAGCTGTGCTGCTATTTATCATTAGGTTCCAGAGTTAACACCCTGACCTGAACGGGAGCTAAGATGCAGCTGTGGTGGTTTTTTTATTCCCTTTGCTGCACCATAACAACTGTGCTGTGTATTAAGAATTAGACTTTTCACCTACTCTGGTAACATACCCCCACAGCCCAGTTTCCACTGCGCCGGAGAAATTTCTCACAGAGCGAGAAAGCATTTAAGGTTCGTTCTTCCACATCCCCAGAAAGTCAAGGCTCCGTGGCAGTAAAGAAAATCCAACATCAACACAGAGATTTGGGGTTAAGCCATGGGCTGCTGCAAACCACATAAGCCCCAGTGACAGTGTATTTATTTCCTCCCCACGCCTCTGCTCAGACACCGTAAACAGGGCAGATTTCCTATTCCACAGGCGCAGACACACGGCCAGATCCTGGGTATTGGGCAGGAAGATTATTGAACAAAAGTAAGTGATAAAAGCACGGGCCAAAAAGATGTGTTATAGTGTTTTCCTTTGAGGCAGAGACAAAGAAGACACTTTGCTGTTTGTTGTGCCAGAGAATCATCTCTGATTGTTTGTGTCACGGTGGCAGATAAGTGCAAAGGAGATAGATGTTCTGTCTCCGAGGCACAGTTCTCATCTGTAGAGTATGAATTTATGCCTGCCGGTCGCAAGCCTCATGATTCAGAGCCGGGATATGACTGCGATCTGAGCAGAGGAAAGCCACTGCCTTTACTCCTGACGTTGATCTGCTTCACTCGGGCTGTCAGTCAGCGCCTGAGCAATGTCCCCTCGCGTTAGAGTCACCCGGTCCCCCTGCACGCAGGGCTGTCCCGGGCCAGGGCTGCGCTGCTCCACAGCTCCCGCCTCAACCAAACCCGGCCCAAGGCTCTGGCAAGGGCCTTGCTCAGCGGGGACATGCATCTTCCCTTCCTGCTGGCAGTCTGGGATTCCTTCCTCTCCTCTTTCCCCACATCCAAAGCTGTTTCTCTGCACACACCTCACATTAAGCTGGTTTGGGAGGCAGTCAGCCTGTGCTGGAAACCCCGTCCCTCCTCGCCAGGCGCTTGGCCACCGCCTCTGCAGAACAGCAGCCGCTCAGTCTGGATTCCAGAAGCCACGTGCAATAGCTGCCTGTTTGTGTTCTAAGTATTCACTGGGGCACTATCAAGAGAAATCTATAATCAAAATAATTATATTTAAACTGAGCTGAAAGAGCATCTTGGCGTCAGCATTCACTCACTCATTCAATACCCCTTAATGAAGAATACCTGACAGGGTGCTCGGAGGGCTGCCAAAACCAGGCTGGGAGAGGTTAACGAGGCAATGGGAAGGTTTCTTACGTAGCAGCACGTAACTATAGCTCACACATATGCTCAGACAATTAACAAAGCCCAGATTTGAGCCCAGATGTCTCAAATCCTTCTTCATCTCCGTCTCTGGACTTCACGGTGCAGCAGGAGCTGTACCCAGGGCTTTGCTGCTCCTCATTCTCCTTCACCTTCCTCACACCAGAAGGATGATGGACCCTACTTCTTCCTTACCCTGCTCCTCTGGGACATGAGTCACATCAGTCCTTCCCCCTCCTCAGCCTCCTGGACAGTCCCTCTCACTTGTAGGACTCTGAAGAGCTACAAGACCTTGCAAACATATTTCTACCACAAGTACTTGCTTAGAGAAGTAGCGAGATGAAAACCAGCATTGCTCCAAGACCATTTACAGGGTCTTGGTTTCCCTCATACTGGTGTGACTGTCAGTAAAGAGAAATGATGAGTCAGGACCGTTACAAGACAAGAGATGTATTTTGCTGTGCTCTCGTCTCTCCCGTGCAGCAGACCCTGCCTTGGCTTGAAAGTTCACTCATGTCAGGGTAAGACATTGAGCTGGAGTGAAGTACCTCACAGACAGCTCCATTAGGGTCTGCTCAGGCCAGGAACTGATGCATGTGTGAACAAAGTCCCACAAAACCTCTGCAATGGTGGAGGTTACCCAAAAAATAAAGGGTGATGGAGAGAGGCCAATAAATATCAAAGAATACATTTCCTTAGGTAAAGAGAAGAGCGCAGGAATGGTCCTACCAGCTCAGCCCGAGGTCTGCACAGCCCCATGCTGACTCTGGTCCTGCCACAATGCAGATGCTGTACTGCTAAATGAGCATCAGCCAAGGACCATGCATGGCATGGCCGGAGCTGAGGCAAAGACAGGCAGGAAACACTGTCACTACACAGACCCACGTGCAGGAAAAGTACCCGTGGGGCTGGATCAGAACCTCAGAGCAAGAAATTGTCACCATCCCCTGGAAGCAAATGTGAGCAGAGAAAGGCAGAGGGAGATGGGGGAGCCCTTTCTGCCCTGGTGAGAGCTGATAAAGACATGTTCTGAAATCAAATTCTTTCAAAGCAACAGCACCAAGGAGACCTTCACCCACTCTTCCCACCCTTGTGAGGTTGCTGGGAGCGCTCCTTCTCATGGGGAGGCTGGTTGTGCTTCTCCACCGAAGAAGATGAAAGAATCTCTGGGCTCTGCTCCTGCCTCCCCCTCCAGTGCTGGAAGTTTGTTTATTTGGGTCTGCAAACGACCCCAATTTCCCCCAACTGCTGATTACTTAATTTCATGCTCCTCTGAAACAAGCCCAGTATCTCAGCTCATCTCCTTATCTCTCCTTCCTGCAGGCAATTACTCACACGTCCAGTCCTCTCCCCTGCTTCACCAGTTTGGAGTCACCAGCCGACAAGGGGATCCTGGAGGAAATGAGCTCTGCTCCCATTACTGGACAATCGGGAAGGCTGAGGGAAATTAGGGCTAAGCCCAGAAGTTTAATTTCCCCTTGAGATGATCAAGGGACTTCAATGTTTTGGTTTTGGAGGAGATTTTTTGGTGGGGAGTTTTTTGTTATAGAATCATAGAATCATAGAATGG
>NW_010295291.1:0-202 GCF_000700745.2 Antrostomus carolinensis
GGTTGCCAGAGGCAGCCATGCCTTGCACGAGCATCCACCCTGGGGTGGGCACCACTGCTGGGTACCGCAGGGTGCAGGCACGCAGCAGTGTGGGCTGGATGGGACCCCACACCCACCCACACCCCAAACACCCAGGGTGCAGAGCAGGCTCCTACCATGCCTAGGCGGGTGCCACAGAGCAGACGGGGGGCGGCAGCAAGGG
>NW_010295291.1:481-1929 GCF_000700745.2 Antrostomus carolinensis
CAGTGTCTCCCCCGGTGGTGGTCACCCCCCCAACCCCCCCCAGCCATGGGCAGCCCCAGGCTGGGAGGGAAAGGGGTTTCTCCTGCTCCCAGCCAGTGCAGAGCCCCAGCCCCTGCATTGCCCCCTGCCCAAGAAGGGGTCTGACACAAGCTCATTCCACATCCCCGGATGCCAGGATCCCCCAGACTCAGCTCAGATGATTTGGGGTCACAGGAGCCCATGCCAGGTCCTGTTGCCCCCAGCACAGCTCCAAGCCCCCCAGCACAGGGCAAGGGGTTTCTCCTGCTCCCAGCCAGTGCAGAGCCCCAGCCCCTGCATTGCCCCCTGCCCAAGAAGGGGTCTGACACAAGCTCATTCCACATCCCCGGATGCCAGGATCCCCCAGACTCAGCTCAGATGATTTGGGGTCACAGGAGCCCATGCCAGGTCCTGTTGCCCCCAGCACAGCTCCAAGCCCCCCAGCACAGGGCTTGCCCCACACAGCCACCCTGCCTGGCATGACAGCAAGGGGACATCCCGCCGTGCCTACCCAGGGCAGTGTGCGAGCAAACCCCACGGGGGACTTTGTCCCCAAGCACCCACGGGTGTGGGGCAGCAGGCTGAGAGTGCTGGCTCAGCATGCCCAGGAGGGCAGTGGGTCAGGGCAGGCTGCCAGCCCCACGCTGAGCCCTCCCTGCCTGGCAAGGGCAAAGGGGCTGGAGGCAAGGGGGGGACATTGGAAGTGCTGGGGGCTGTGGAGAGGCACCAGTGTCCCCCAAGGAGATGCATGCCACTGCAAGGACCACTCAGTGTCCCCCCAGCATGGGTGAAGGCTGTGGTCCACAGCAGTGGCACTGCTCTCCAGATGGGACCCAGGCACTGTCAACACCCATCACCACCACTTGGGTGACCCAGGTGGGACAGGGTGGCAGGGAGAGAGCACAGCTGGGTATGTGTCCTCACTTGGCCCCAAAAATGAGGTCCTGTCCCCTTGCCTGGGATAACAGGGCTACGGGATGTGGTGACAAACATGGCAAGTCCAAGATTTGGCTGGTGCACAGGGGATGCTGCAGCCCTGTCCCAGGGCCAGCAAGCCCCAGAGCCAGGCCAGCCCTGACCCCAGCACCAGCTGTGCCCCCAGCCAGGGAAGAGCTGTGGGCAGCAAGGCCAGGGGGGGACCCCTGGGGAGCAGCCCCCTTTCCACACCACAACATCCCCACGTGTGGGCTACAAACCCCTGCTCAAGTCCACAGCTGGGAGGGGGGCAAGGTCATGCTACGATCCCCTGGGAAGAGCCATCCCCATGGGGACCTCTCCTTCCGCAACAAGAGGCAAACATGTTGCGCCATCCCATGGCACAGACCGAGTGCATCCCACTGGCATATATGCCCACCTTTGGGCGATCAAAGCCCCCGGGGGCATTGGAGAGACGCCAGCACCATCCCACATCCCGCATCCGGGTGGGAGGG
>NW_010295291.1:2035-3752 GCF_000700745.2 Antrostomus carolinensis
TAGGGAGGCAGTGAAAGGACCCATGCTGCTCCGGAGGAAGTCTCGCCCAGGGCACACTGAAAGAGCCATTTTTACCTGTCCCGGCCGCTACCGCCGGCCTCGCCAAAAGCCCCGTGGCCCCGTCCTGTCAAAACACGTCCTCCTGGCCCTATTCACCCCCCGGTGCGGGGCCAGCCCCAGGGAAAAGGGGGGGTCGGTGGGTGGCAGATGGGGGTCCCTGGCAGCACCAAGGGATGAACAGGGGCTTGCTGCCACCCCGGCACCTCTGCCCAAACCCAGTCCCACCAAAGCAGCTCCCACCACCTGGCTAAGTCAAGACGGGCGGCAGAAGAGGGGGATGCCTTCAAAAAGCCAGCGGCAGAGGGGCTGAAAGGGCCCGTTTGGGGCCAGTTCCCCAGCCGTCGGCCCCGACCAAACCCTTTTGTTTAACGGCAAAGCTAAATTAATGTCTTTATTACCCCAAATCGCAGGGCGGCGGTTCCCAGCGCGGGGAGGGGGACAGCCAGGAGCTTGCACCGCCCCGGCCAGCACCGAGGGGACAGCGCGACCCCCGAAAAAGAGAAGGGGAAAAAAAAAAGGGGGAGAGGGGATTCAGTTGGGAACTATTCACGGCTAAGACTCCTGTCAGCATTGACATAAATTTCCACTGGTGTTGGCATTTAGGCATTTGCCATTTCCATATGTATAGGGCTGCCTGTACTAATTATGCTAATCACCCCCTCTGTTGGCTGCTGTGAAAAATGGCCACATTAGGCACTCCACTGCTTGCTAATGTCACTTAATGTGTGGTTGAAACATACATTCATCCCCCTCTGAATGGTGAAATTTTTCCACATTGCTGGCTTCATTCAGGCAAGAAATGAATTTTTTGAACTCAGACCACTTTTCCAGGCCCGAGGGAGAGGCAGATAATAAAACCCTCTTCTCGGGCCCTGGCGCTGCCCCCTCCCAGCCACCAAATAACATTTAAAACGCAAAAAAAGAGCCCCCTCACTAAGTCCGTGGATATGTCCAAGTTTCAAAAAAACCACTTTCTAGGAATGAAAAAAAAAATATATCTGTAAGTTGAAAAGCAAAGCAAAATGGATAGGGGCAGATAAGCCGCAGCCATCTGTAGAGTCTCCCAGTCTTTTTGGGTTAATTAGCAAAATTTTCCAGCCCAAAAAAGCCAACTGAGCTGTCAAGGAAGGGGAAAGGAAAAGCAAGAGGTTTCACAATCGCCTCCCAAAGATAAATAAATAAAGGCAAATTGCCTGCACCCCATCTTTGAGCAGGCAGGAGGCTGCTGGGTGAGCCCCCTCCCCCAGAAGAAAAGTCCTTTCAGAGCCAGCCGGGGCTGCAGGGGAAAAGGTGCTTTGGAGCAGAGGGCAGAGCCAGCCAGGATTTTAGGACAACAGGGATCTCGGCACCCCACGGCAGCAACGCCCCGGCTGCCCCTTGCTCCTCTGAGCCCATGAGGATGGGGACATGGGGGTCCCAGGGATGCCCAGACCCTGCAAGTGGAGAGGACTGAAGGGTCCCAAAGGAGAAAAAAAATAAAATAAAAAAAAAAAAATAAAAATAATAAAAAAAAAATCACACCAGGCCAGGCAAGGGGTCCCCAGGGCAGCGCTGGGGACACCGAGCAGCCCCTTCCCCCCCTGTGGGGTGATACCTGTGCCACTGCACCCCAAGAGGAGTGGGGACCTTGTCCATCTGGGGACACAGCAGAGACGTG
>NW_010295292.1:0-10157 GCF_000700745.2 Antrostomus carolinensis
TGCACCGACCCTCGTACCTCTTCCAGGGCAAGGAGAGAAGGTGGCTTCGTCGGATCTCTCGCAGCTTTTCCTCTGCGCTCCCGTAACCCAGGGTTAGTGAGCCAGGAGCAGGACCCAGACAACGTGGATGTCAAAAGCTCCTCTTGCTTCTTGGGTCGGTGCTGCGGCCGTGAGGGCCGCTACAGCCACAGAAATACCCCAGGCTTCTCCAGAGGAAGTCTGAAACTCTTCCACATCGTGTCATTCACGTCTGGCCTACTCAGTCTCTCTTGGGTTGAGGGGGAAAGCACCTTTTGGGGAGAAGGGATGGTTTGTGGATGGAGAGGCGTCACCACCACCTCACACACAGCCAGGCCCGCGAAGTCACGCAGAGAGGGGCCAGCAGCCAGGGAGGTGATGCCGTCCCAGGCTTTCAACTGAAAAACGTGTTGAAAAGCTGATAGCACGTGACGGTGCGGTATAATAAGTCCCCTGTTCTTCACCGTGGTCTTCCATAAAGTTAAAAATAGCAAGTGGAAATAGTGGTTTAAAAAAAAAAAAACCAAAACCCAACCTTTGAAGCAGTACATGCCCCCAGTATGCCTTCACCAAATTTGCTCACTTTATGATCATTCTATTTTTAATGTGCATTTCTCTACTTTGAGGGGGGGGAAACAACCTACACAGAGGTATCCTCCCAAATTACTAAACGTAATCAGTTTCAGTTTTCTCTTGCAGTGTGTTGACAGACCAGAGAGTAAACAGCCTAGAAACATTTACCCGCAAGTCTGTTTTTCTGCGCCTATGATTTGACTGTGCTCCTAATCTGGCAGCCAACCACCCCGGCATAGCAAAAACTCACCTGGAACTCCCCTTGCTTTCAAAGATTTAAGTTCTCCAAGATTTAGGGCCAAGAGAAACTCATTCTGAGACCAACTGCCAGCAGCCTCTCTGCTCCCCCTAGAAACTTGTTTCAGTTTCTCGTTGAGCAGAAATCAGATTGCAGAGCTTCCATGCGTGAAAAGTGTTTAAAGAATATCATGGTGACCCGGCAAGACAATCAAAGCAAGGCAGCATATCTTTAAAAAATAAGTATATTATGATGGCACCAGCAATGAGGGAGGACATGCATAGGTACTTAGTTAAATGTTACATTCCAAGGAAAAAAAGAAATGCCTCTGTTTCTAGCACACACCTCTTGCTGAAGGCACAGAAGCAGCTCCCTGGGTCCCATGAATCTTCCTCAGGCCCTAGCCTATGAAGTCAGCTGGCTTACTACTTGGGTAATAAAAATGTGATGGGAGTCTCCCAACATTTTCCAACATTAGAAGAAACTGAATCCACAAACAGCACTTTCACAGAATGGGGAGAATTACAGCCGCTCCCCAACTCCTCAGCAAGAACAGGAAATGGGGAGTTAGGAAAAGTGCTGCAAGGGGTTTCACCACTCCAAAGTGGGACACGGTCCTAGTGTGGCACGTTTTCACACACCTGCATACTCAATGGTAGTACCAGATATGGATGAAATACTTCACTGCATAGCTGCTACAGAGGAAAAAGTTTTGAAACCTTAACACGTGCTTCAGCCCCCAAAGAGAAAGTCATAACTCCCCAAGTTCTCAACAAGCACTTTGCAGCTCTGCAGAAGAGTGAGGAAACAGTGACGTGGCAATCTTCATGATTAACCTTATTGGCAACAGCTTATTAAAATATCCAAGAGATGACAGGGATGAAAATTCACTCGTAGCCACCCAACCCTTTGTATGCTGTTGGGACGAAGTAATCCATCTGATGCAGGCAGCCATTTGGCTCGAAGATTAGAAAGAATTTGCATTAATGGCTGAGAATTTCAACAGCAGTTGCAGAGCAAGGGTATGTGTACCATCAAAATCCCAATGAATTGCCACACTTTACCTAGCTAGGTAAACTTTCGAGGTGGAGATAGTTTGTACAAAGCTGAGAGAGTCACTGTGTATGACAGGCATAATTAAGCAGAGATAAGTTAATGTACTCTGTGAGAAGTACAGCACAGAGATTACCAAGCAGCATTTACATCTGTTTTAAAATATCAGTATTACAAAATGCAAATGATTTAGTATCACATGAAAATAGCCAGGAAGGCTATTTATTCAGTAGACTTTGAAGAATGAGCAGCTGTTTTAAAAGGCAGGTATAGCAAAATGCGATCTTAAGGTCTAGACGTTGCCACTTCCAAGGGTGGCAGATGACACCCCATGACGCCAAGTCCCCAGACAAGCCGTGCGCAGGTAGGCCTTTGGGCCACATGGCCCCAGCAGTCTGTGCCTCGTTTCTGACAACTCAGTCCAAGTATTTGGCTTGTTTGAGAGCTGCTAATGCTGAGGACTGTGCACAGAGCTCAGAGCAACCCACCCCGCTTGAGAAAAGCGCTGTTAAGTGCATCTGCTTCCTCACCTGCTCAGCACTGCAATGGTCCAAACCGTGCATCAGTTCTGACAGAAAGTATTCGTGCTTGTGCCATACCCTCCAGCTGGCTTCTTCCAAAAGGCTTTTTTGCTTTGATAAAGAAACGCAGTCCCCAAGGAAATTCTGTACAGATGTGCCCAAACCTCAACAGCTTCTCATCTCCTTGCAAGAAGAGACATAAAATTGCACCAGGAGTGCAAGCTCGTGCCAGGAGTAGCTGCCCTTCAGGCACTTCAGGCTTGGTGCTCAAGATGCCATTTTGCGGTATTAGACGAGCCAAGGCATCGCATCGTGTTTTGTCCCATGATTGGTGGGAAGTGGCTCCGAAATCACACGACCTTGACACACACTCATGTTTTATTCATCTCTGAACGTTGTTTCAGCGAAATGGAAAAGAAGCGAAAAAGACAAATGGTTTCTTTTTCTTTCACAAGTGAAAGTTTTACTCAAAGTTTCTCAAAAATTAGGCAGCAATGGAAGCACATGAGACTGAGAAGGTGAAGTGGCCAAAAGGGCACAGACAATAATGATACACCACATGCTAAAGGAAAAGAATATTCCTTTTTTAGAAGAAATTTTTCACCTGCATACAGCACGTTGAAATACTGAGAGCACGTGGATTTTGGTTAGTACCAGGAAGCAGAAGACTTGTATCAGAAAGAACAACCTTAACGATTTCAGCTGAAAAGCTAAAAGCATTAGAAATACACGTGCTACAAGGAGCCACCCTGTGGCACCAGCAAGCTAAGGGAACAGAGGGCAAGTCAGGGTAGGCAGTTGTGTGGGTTGTTTTTTTTCTTTTGAAACTCCAGCCAGCCAGAGTGACAAAAGCTGGAACAGGCCCAAACAGCCACTTCTGTGGCAGGGAGCTCCTTAACTGAGGAACTGAACCAGAAAAGCAGAGGGGCAGCAAGTTCTGGCAGCTCGTGTCCACACGCCACTCACCTGCCAGGCCTCACAGGGGCAAAGCTTTCTGAGGGACGGCAGCCTTCCCCGCTGCCTCACCCTCAGGAATACAACAACAACAACAAGAATTAATACTGCTCTCAAAATTACTTCTTTTCTTTGTAAGTTTTCTGATACGGTAGTATCTGTCAGAACAACGGTAACAAAAACATAGCGCTCTCAAGGCTAACTGAGAGAGGACACAACCGAAGACCTTAAAGGGGGAATAGGTGGAAACTCTGAGACAGCACACCGAGACTCATCGCTGTGGGTTGGGTGGGTACATACAGTCGTGAGCAGCTGCCCCGAACCTGCCTGCACGCTCCCCCTCAAGTCTCTCAGGAGGGCACTGCCACGTACCAGTGATGGTCCGGACAGCTGGAAGGCAGCACTTGCTGGGGTGCTGGCGGCACAGAGGTGGCAAACAACTCGTCCTCCTTCCCAAACGGACTCGCCCCTTAGCTTACCAAAGAGGCAGGATCGCTTAGGGGTCCATCTGAATTCCGATTTAGCAGACCAGTGCCCGACTGCTCACCTCAGCCCTCCTGTTCTGATTACTACTGGAGACAAGACACTCGGTTAGACAGGCCACCTCTTTAATCAGGAACGCTAGCTATTTCTTACAAAAATGGATCAACACCGGGGGACTGACCTACTCCACAACATCCCTGCTCGTGAGGACGCTTGCTCTTGGATCGTGACATGAACTGACAGTTTCACGGTTGGTTTTGCTTTCACCGTGCAGAAGCAGCATTAAGGACTCCCATTTCCATCTTTGACGGCTCAGTAGAACATGCCTCTTCTTATATGGAGAGACACAGCTATCACAGCCCTGACTATTTCTGACCTTTGTCCTTAATAAATAGAAGGCAACATATCAAAGAATGAAGTCACACACCCAATGAAACTATCAGCTGACATAAAAATACAGCAACTCATCTGCTTAGCAACACAAGCCACCACCAACATCACTTCCTTCTTACATTCAAAGTTCAGTTCACGGGCTCCACCCTGACTCAGAGCCGCCTGTAAAATTGGATCTGACTCGCCGAGAGGTCACGTCTCCTCGCCGTGAGCAGGACTTTCCACAGCAGTTTTATTTCACTGGAACTTCCCAACGCAAACCCCGGGGGAGGCAGGGAGGGAGGCAGGGAGGGAAACGCCGCTGCAGTCACAAGAGTTCACCTGCCGAGGAAGCGAGGAGCTGACTTTCGCATTTCCCTTCAGCTTTCCTCCAAGACAGATTTTTCAGAGCAGGTACTGAACAGGTACAAGGTACTGAGTGAGTGATCGGACACGATTATTTCCTGGGTTTGCACATGCAGGGAGCACCCAGGTGTGACATTCTCGGATACGGTCAGATATACCTATGCACATAATCGTTACTTGTTTTCAAATGGGAGGCAATTTAAAACCTACAGCCAAATACACATTTGTAATATCCTTGAAAAAATACTTATAAACTTGTTATTTTTGCTACTTTTGTTCATCGAGAAAAAGATGCATTTAAAATTGTTTCTTGAAACTGCCACACTACAAATGCAGTAAGGAACATCTTAAATGTGTTCAGTTTTATAACTTTTCCTGTATTTTTTTGTAAATGCATCATAAAATTGCAAGTCACCAATTAAAAAAACCCCCATTAACTTATATAGTGAAGTTAGATGTGGTTTCTCTCTTTTTGTAGTCTGAAAGAGAATCAACTAACGGGATGATACCGTTTTCTCATTAAACTCCGGTCCACTCCCCTCCCTGCTTGGTAAACTTCTAAGAAGAGGACTGAGAGGGATCTGAAGAGACCAGCTGGTCCTCCCGGCTGCACAAAGACAGGATAAAGTAGCCCCAGACAATCCCCAACAGATGTTTGTCTAACCTGTTCTTAGAAACCCTCTGTGGAGCAGATACTCAAACTTCCCAAGTAGCTTGTTGTGGTATTGCACTGTAACGATGTAAAAGTTGTTGCATCTCCCCTCACCTTCCTAATATCCAGTCTGAGACATTTTCCCTCTGTACAGATCTGATTTATCTCATCTTTCGCCCAGCATTCAAAAACAGTTGATCAAACCTTTTCCAACCTTTTATATGTTGGAAAATGTATCCAATTCCCTCTACAAATTATTTTTCAGGCTTAATATCCTCCCTTCCTCCAGCATTTTCTTTTATATTCTACATCTCTTATTTTCTCTTGCCCTGTCCTGTACATTATTTTTTCAGCACAGAACATGAAACCGAAGGCAACGCTGCAGTTGAGGCCTTACCGGGACCTAGTGGAGTCATCTTTACATCTTTCTCTATGACTTACATATGCCACCTATTGATAAATCCTAAGAGAGCATTGCATTTTGCAAAAGCATTGCATTGTCCATTGGCATTTTGTGAGTGATTCTCTACAAACTCCCTATAACCATCTACCTTTACTTCTCCAAGAAACCAACGATTGTTTTAATTGAATTTCTCTTTTGCATTTATTAATTGTGTTTTGATTTCTAAACTGATCATCCATAGGGGTCACCATCCTCCCAGCTTGGTGTAATTGAGACATTTCATAACTGTGCTCCGCATTACATCCATCCCTACTATTATTTGTCTTTTCTTACTCCGCACCAAGATACTCCTCAGTAGTAGGAGTATCTTGGTAAAGGAGTAGTAGGAGTATCTATACTACTACTCCTCAGTAGTACCTTGGTGCCTTACAGCAGAGTAATTGGCGACATCTCTTCTGTGTCTCTCCCTCTCTGTTTTGTCCATTCTTTCTCCAGAAGGGCGTGCATGGAAAATTTGGTTTCAGAAGGATAGGGGAACATACATAAGGTCACTGCACATTTATATAGAGGAGAAAAAGTAAAATAAATTCTTCCTTCCGCTATTTCAGACTTACCCCTGAGAAAACGGTCTCACAGGTAGTTAAGTTTAAAGTTTATCATAGTGTTCTGCTGTGACAGAAACAAAGTCATCAGCTGTGATCTTAATTTCACTGCCATGGAACACTTCAGAGAAGGTCCAAAACCCTGAATATGAATCAATACTCTATGGAAACAGCATGATATGAAGGAAAAGGCTAATGCGCTCACACTGTCGCCTGCAATAATTATTGTGGGAATACTGGGATGTTCAAAAAGTGTGAGATACATTCAAGCAAACATGTAAGGACTTAAACTTACTTGTACGATCTTCACAGTTTCTCACAGTCCAGCCAAACACATATCCCTTGTGCAGTACTTCACCACGAGAAAAGAAACAACTGTCTGGCTAAGTAGAGTTTGATCATCAAAGTATTTAAAACAACGTACTGTTAAATTAACCTTACAAATATTAAATATAAATGGATTTAACAAATTATGCTCTGATCATAGCAATTCTCAGAGAAAGGAACACCTCACTTCATCCATACATTTCACAGGAGAAATGTTAGATCTCATTCCACGAGATGCTGCGTAATTGTCATTCGTGCTGACGCGATTTAAAAGTAGAGGTGTTCCATTGTGAAGAAATAAATCTAGAGCCACAGGTCAGTATTAAAAGCACCACCACCACCAGACACTTCATTTTGTATCCCTCCATTCTGCATCTTTCCTGTTTCTGTCTTGGCATAAATGCCTAAAATTTGCCTTATGCTTAAAGAGGAACACCTCAGCTCTGCAGCACTGAGGGAACTCCCTTGGAAACCTGCCAGACACTCACCTTTCCTATGCACAAGTTTGTTTACACTTTGGGTATTACAAGCAACTCACACAATCATTATATTTACTTGTACATTCCTGGCAGACGAACAGAACTTGTTTATTTCAGTTAAGGCAGAAAGACCTCGTGTCTTCACCCTGTGGTGGCAGAGGAGGGAGGAGATGTGTGCTGCATCTGTAATGCCACCGGTCACACTTGGTAGGCTGCCCACCAAGCAGCGCTGTGCTGAAAGGCACAGCTTTTAAGCAATGGACCAACTGTTTTCTCTCTTAAAAAACACAAGCCAGAACATGCCAGGTCTTTTGCACTGAGAGCACAGATTATATCACCGCTTCTAAAGCGACAGGATTTTACTTGAAGCTCTTTTACAGCTTAACAGAAAAGAAGATGCAAAACAGAAGAGAAAGACAATAGATACAGTAGCACTAATATTCATTGCTTAATCTTGGGTGTAGTATGCTACCAACTTGACTTTTGGGTCAGAACACTGCACAAGCTGTCAGTTTTTTGCATTTTATAAATAACCTATCATACATCATTTCCAACTTGCATTTCTATAGGGAAATGAGAAACGTTGACAAAGAAGCTAAAAAGTCCAAACGAGACGGCAGCCTTATTCATGCCAACTTCTTAGGAACCAAGTTTAATGACCTATAAAAGCTGCTCCTTTTCTTCAGAGATAGGCTTTCAGTTTTGAGTTACATTTGCTGTTGTATGACCATGGTAAGTTCATGTCCTACATTGTATACAAGGAAACTCCCCAAAACATCCACACGTCAATGAACCTTAGGGTACTAGGGTGCTATATGTAGGTCATCTACCCAAGTAAAGGTAGATATCTGAACACCTTGGTCAAGTGACCACAACCCTCTTACACTTGTAGCTTAGTCTGAAAGGCAGGCAGTTCTCAGGGCCTGGATGAAAGGGAATTGCAGCAGGATGGAGGGAGAAGCAGGAAAAGGCCCACTTCCACCTGGAGCTGCTTTTAAAAGCCTCCTCGCTACCAAGCAGGCAACCTCAGTGCTGACAAGGGTTGCCCCATGGGAGCCTTGCTGACAAAGGCACAAATACAGTTTATTCTTGATCCTGAAAAAAACCCAAAAGGACACCCTTCACAAGAGAGATCATCTGTTCAGTTCAACGTGCTAGAAAGACGTTTTTCTGTCAGAACTTTCCATAGACATTTAAGGCTAGCAAGCTGCAGATTCCCAAATATAGGAGCGGCAACAGTTATTGCAATAAGAGGATCAGTGTACCCGGGCCTTGGATTTTTGTCAAGCAGAAAATATAATTATATTAAGGAGTTCTCCAGCGTCAAAGAGAGCAGCACATCTAACACTTTATGCTGTCTTAGGTCTTTTTTACATGTTTATATGAAGTCACAGTAGTACTGTAAGGGTTATCATCAGAGCCAAGTCCTTAAACTTGCCTACCAATCCCTAAAAACAATCTTCTGCAAAACAAAGATACCACTACAAACACACACAAAGGTACTGAAAAAATTACAGGCAATATGTATTTTTAAAACCTCACTGTTCTTTCCCCTAGCCTAAATGCCATAAAATCACAGTAGTTTAACCTGCTGTAAGAACTTAATAATCTGCCTCAAACTGTAAGTTTTACTACACATCTTTCACCTCCTTTAAAAATGAAAACCCAGATTCAGCTTTTAGCAGAAGTGAGACTATTGCTTCACCATGATTAGATATAAGCAAAGGAAAACAAACAAACGAACTTGGGGCCTAATGTTGTCGACATTTGTTCCGTACACAGTGCTGCTCAGTACGCCTCAGCACTAGCACACGCGGTAGTTTTTGCAAGATCATGGCCTTGTTTAACTATAACACAATCAAGATAATTTTTACAAGGTCAGAAAGTTGGAATAAGAGGAAACAAAACCCAGGCCAGTTGTGTCTGGAATCAATTAGGCTTATGGGCTTTTCAGATGCTGCTTGTCTTTCTATTCAATCATATTTCAATGTTCAGTATTAGTGTGTACCTAAAAGCAGGCATGGCATGCAATGCGTTTCACCATTTATTTAAACTCACCTAAACTAGGGACATCAGGAGGTCAAAAAAGGAGAAGAGGTGCTCAACTGCGAGCACTGAAATGGTTTCACTTTGAGTTTACAGTTTAGTTGTCTGCCTCCTCAATGACAAACTGCTCAGGAGGGCCAAATGCCCAGGCATGCCTGTGGTGTACTCTACCTGTCCAAAAAGCAAATTAAAACTGAAGGAATTGTCCAGGCAAATATCAGCTCTGCCCACTGTCAAATTTTAAGCATGCCCCTGGATTTTAAGATTTAGAGCAATGAGAAAGGGCTATTTTATCTTTGTAAGATGAAACTTTACTATCTAAGCATCATATTTAGTACGGAATCATCCACAGAAGATTTTTATTAATGAAACACTGACTTTATGGGGAATTTCTGTTTTCTCTATGGTTTGTTGGGGGTTTTTTGTTTTTGTTTTTTCTCTCTAGATAAGGCCAGTCTAGTTTATACTAAAATTAAAGTCACTATCAGTACAGAAGGCATGTGCAAGGGTACACAATCCAGATAGATTCTTGCTGCATTTACAAGTAAAATGGGTGACGGTAAAAGTGTTTACTTGTTGCTAACCTTGTAAAAAAAAAAAATATACAGATGTAAAAATTTAATTGTCTGACCACTGAAAGATGAAAATATTTACCTTCACTGCTTCTTTTCTCACCTTCATTTTGCCAAGCACAAAAATAAAAGTGAAAGGAAGTGTTTTTCCTTTGCTGCAGTAACTTTTTAACATAAGAAGTTGAAATTATTTTGGAGGTAGCATTATAGATAATAAAATGCAGCGAAAGAAGTTAAAAACCTCAAACTTGCTATTATTTTTTCCCACCAGAATGGCTATATTGTGTCTTTACAGCCATTAGCCGGTGACAGTGCTGGCAAGGCACCGGGACACAGAGGCCATGAGTGCGCTGGGGCACAGCAGGGGCTCCGGGACGGGCTGCAGGTAGATTCGGCAGGGGCAGGGAGAAGGGGAGGGCGACAGGCTGGGCCGCCCTTGCAGGGACCACAAGAAACCCAGCCCCAGGTCGCAGGGAATCATCTCCCTGATGAAGCCAC
>NW_010295293.1:0-643 GCF_000700745.2 Antrostomus carolinensis
GGTGGACTCTGGAGATATCCAAAACCCGCCTGGATGCAGTCCTGTGCAACCTGCTGTAGGTGAACCTACTTTGGCAGAGGGGTTGGACTAGATGATTTCCTGAGGTCACTTCCAGCCCCTACTATTCTATGATTCTATGATTCCAAAGGCAGGCTGATGCCCAGCCAGTCTCCAAGCAACAGCTGCTTTGCAAAGACCAGAGCCCTAGTCTTCATTGCTGAGCATGATGTTACATGGCATGGAATAGCTCTTTGGTCAAGTCAGCTGGCCTGGCTGTGTCCCCTCCCAAGCTCTTGCCCACCCCCAGCCTCTTTGCTCGAGGGGGCAGAGGGAGAAATGGAGAGAGCTTGGTGCCCTGTAAGCACTGCTGAGCAGGAGCCGAAACAATGGTGTGTCATCAATGCTCCGTTAGCCACGGATGCAGAATGTGGCACCGTACGGGCTGCTGGCGGGCAAGTAACTCCAAGCATGGCTGGGAAAAAGCCCTCTGCCTTCCACAGAGGCACTGCTCTGCAGCTGACAGCACGAGGGAACGCTTAGTTTCCCTTTTCCTCTGCAGAGGAGCAGAACCACTGCTTGGAGCAGCTGTTGGATCTGGTGAGAGCCAAAACCTGCACGCACCCTCCGCTCCCGTTTCCCGGGG
>NW_010295294.1:0-5593 GCF_000700745.2 Antrostomus carolinensis
TATATATATATGCATATATCTCCTTTGTAATTTCTGGAGGAAAAGCAAGACACTCATTTTGCAAAGGCTCACATCCTAAATTTCAGGCATGTGTTTACTATTGGCTTTGGTGACCCTTGCCACATATGTGGTACTTAAAGGATCTGAATCTGTAGTCAGATTCAAGAGCGTATTAAGCATATTAAAGGAGTAATAGCACTAACCCTATTACATTTAATGTCAGAAATGCACTCTGATGTCCTACACCGTGAAATAAACAGTCTGTACAGGAAGCCCTTATTATTCTGCAAACAATGGGGTAATTTCCCAGAGGGAATAGCACTGTGACCTCTGTGTGTGATTGATAGCTCGGAGCAAGACACAATATTGCCTGTGTTGAGGCAAAAGCTGAATATTAGCTGGGAGAGTCTCCAGCACTTTTTTATCTGAGACTTTCAGGTTGTCTCAAAGAGATAAGAAAGAATTAAGTATCATAAAATAAATTCTTTAGGAGCAGTGACGTTGCAATATGCTAAAGTAACACAGGATCTCCAAAATGCTCTTTGGGGATACATCTCCCTCTCTCTCTTTCTTTCTGTATAGAGAGTCTGGGACTCTAACTCTCAACAGCACCCTACTTAAACACCTTTGAATAGTTGTATGATGAAAACCTATCTTTAGAAACCTTGGTAGTAAATACAGGGAGGGGTTGTTTAGTGATTCTTTGATCTAGAGCAGTGATTTAGAGGATCCCAGTCCTCTCCTAACTTGACCCAACAGAAACATGATTTTAGTGCATTCAGGATACCTCTATACTCTCTTTAGGAACTAATTCCAGGTCGCTATCAATGTGACTGGGACAAAGTTTTTAGGTTTCAGGTGGAGTCCAGTGCACTGGCATCTGAACTTGGGTTCACAAGCATACAACTCACAATGCACCCTCTTGGCGGGGTTGTCAAGGTGCAAACAGTGCTGCAGTGCATCTCTTTGGGATGTGTTGCAGCTGAAGTACAAGCAAGCACCATAGCTTACTGAGGCCAGGGTGTGTTCTTCACGAAACCCCTGTGATCACTGTGTCAAACAATGATCCAGGAAGAAATTAAAAGACTTGATTCAAAGATTTAACTCACTGCATTTGTATTTTGGAAACACAATATTTGTTGATCTGACAGGATGTTGTCATTTAAGACTTACCTTCTGTTGGAACTGTTTTATGACATTTTATCCCTGAGTGTAAATCCAACGTGCTGATGCATTTTTGTCAGGACAGGAGTATTTCCTTCTCGTGTAGTTTAACCCTCTTTGAATTAGCAGAGAACTCTTATTTTGGAATAAGAGTGGCCCTACTTGAAGTTTTTCAAGAATAGCAATTATTTCCTGAATCCACTCTCTAACTGGAGACAACTTTCAAATGTAAATAGTCTGGTTAGATATTTCACAGAGGTGTAAGGAAGATACTCGTTCTGAGGAGTGGTGCCTTAGCTGTCATGCCAACTTCTACCTGCACCCAGAAAAATACACAGCCTGACAGTCTCTGGGTATGTTGCAAACACCTCTCTGTAGGAATGGGATCCTTCTACTATTGCAGGGAATGGTGTGACAACACTGATATTCCAGTATTCAAATATCTCCATTCTACTTTGATATGCACAAGAAGAAATCGAAAGAGCAACATATAAATGCACAGAAATATCTGAGTAGCATTTTCACCAGGAATACAGGATTGGACTTCAGGAATTTCACTGCATATCATGCCAGAAATGCTGTGGATATAGCTCAAATATTCTGAGACCTTCCTTTTGCCCAGTGTATGCAATTCCATGTGCTCAAATACGGGATAAATTTATAAAGCTGGGGTGTGATTAGGATTAGGAGAGAGTTCACATCATACGGCTGTACCTCTGGGTGCAGAATCTCTCATGTGCCACAGGCTGCAGATGAAGCACAGTTCTGCATTTTCTTCCACCCCTGACTTCAGAATCATCTGCTTGGCAAATTTCAGGTCAGACCAATGAAATTAATTGGTGCAGAGAACAACAGATCAGGAAGTAAACTGCTGTGGTGTACTGCCTAGAGACCAGAGATGCACAGAATATACCCTTCAGGGACAGTAAGGCAGCAGCTGACGGTGAGTCTTGTGCACAGAGTGTGAGACTTGTGGGAGTGACTCAGGTGGTGGTAGGGACACCCACAGATAATGGGCACTGTGGAAATATCAGTATCGGGGTTTTGGATGTTAGCCAGAATTTTCCGTTATTGGTGATTTTGGGTGCGTACCATGAATCTTGTTGGTTACTGTGGCAGCAATTTCCACTGCCTTCTGTTAAGTTGGGCCCTTCAAGCTTAAGGCCCCTCTCACCCTCAGGCACATTCAGGCATACCAAGACAATCCAAAAATCTTTTCACCAATACTTTCTCTAACTAATTTATTTTTCAGTTTATTTCTGAATTATTAGCTACATGTAACTGGAACAAGTGATCAGAGAACTGCTAGGGGAAATATTTCTCATTGTGTGTTCGTACCACAGCTGATTTATATCAACTCACTTCCTATGGTGAAAAGCAAGTTAAAAAACATAAAATCTTTGTAGAAGTTTTTTAGTTTTAATGAGTCCAAAAGCAGTTCAAGTCTATCAGCTGAAAAGCGGGATATTGATATTGGCTCAGCAGCAATTCTTTTCAACAAAAAACTGAAAGATGCTTGAATTCAAGTGCACAGTTCAACCACATGTTGATTATACTTTTATTTTATATAAATGTAGCAGTGATCAGGTAATTAGGTTCTTTGCTCTCAATAATTTATATTTTTACAAAATTTGAGTCTCTAACTTTGGAAAAAACATAAGATTCTTCTAATATTTTTGTTAGTTAAAGTTGAAATTTGCATTTATTTTCTCACAAATAGCTTCTGCTTTTTAAAAGAATCGTAATGTGCAGCTGTATCAGTGCATCCTTACGCTATACTGTGCAAGGTTTGGACATGTGATGAAGGAAAGTTATATTTTAAAAAGATGATTCCCAGGTAACTCATTTACTTAAATCCTCTTGATTCAGATTCATGACAAAATTTAAAGTAATTTATCCCATAGAATTTAATGTATAGCACATATGCAGGTCAAATTTAAACTATTGCTTTCATATGAATTAAAGGTATGGACAATAAATCTCCACAAAATTTAAGATTAAGCCAGCTGAATTTCAAAGGTAATTGGCTGTGAATACTTTCAGTCTTATGGGAGAAAGTTCTAAACAACTGCTGCTTCTAGATTCATTTGTTTAGGAAACTTATATAAAAACCTTCCATAAGAGACAAGCTGGATTTGATTCAAAGTGGAGAAAAAGTCTCGGTTTTGTTCTTGGCGAGTAGATGTTTTATGTTCGCATTTGTGGAACATGTCTCCCCTGACATCAGGCTATGAAATTGCCTTCATAATTCAAGTCTGTGGAGAAGATATGAAAGATGCCACACCAAAATTATATCCCTTTATTGACAAAATATTATTGCTTAAGAAATACAGCCCTAGGTCACTCAGTCACTTTCTACCTACCTCAGTTCCTTGATGGTCATTCCTGATAACCAATAGAAGAGTTTATCTTATTGTTATTACTTTGCAAAGAGTAGTTTTAAATAATTTAATGAATATAGTAGGTGTTTCTGGGTTCTCACCAGGATCATTTCACAATGCAACACTTTTCAGAGCTTGGTGAAATGTACTTCTGGGACAATATCAGTCTTTCACAGCTCTCATCTCCCACCAGTTTGACAAACCATAGAGGAATTTATTTTGAGGCACTAAGACTAGTATTGTTCAACTTTTTTTGATGGAGCAGATGGCTTGCTTGATTTCAGCCTTCAGGAAAAGACTGAATGCCTTTTTTGTCTCCCACCAGGTAACAGATTCTGCGTGCTGTCATGTGCAGGGCCAGTGCTCCCAGAGACACTAGGCTCCTTGTGCAACGACAGCCAGAAATAATGCACGTGTGCATTCAATGGGCCAACAGGTGCTTTAGGAACCTCCAGATGTTGAGCAAAGACAGACACACAGTCCCGCAACTCAGAGGGATATCAGTGTGGGTCAAGGACTGGTTGGTTTGGGACCAGCTCTGTGAAAGGGACCCGGGCTTCTGGTGGACCCATTAATCTGGATTCAGCAGTGTGCCCATGCAGTGATTAAAGGCTAACGACATACTGGGATACATCAGTGACAAGTGTTCATTCCCTTCTTCCCAGGACTTGTGGGTCTGAATCTGGAGCAGGGTATCCAGTTTTAAGCCTCCAGTTATGCGACATACAAACCAGAGAGAATCCACCAAAGTGCCACTGAGAAGGCTGTGAGGCTGGAGCACCTCTGCCCAGGGACCTTGGCCAGTAATGCCCAGACTGGTACCTGCAAGCAGTTGCACAGCACAAATGGACAGCTGGACCAGTTGTGACTTCCCTGCTGGGAAGGGCAGACATAGAAAATGTTGTGCTGGAGGGGGAGCTAGCTAGGGTGGGAGACATACTAATCTCACTGGTTCTTAAATGTACCCCTCTATCCACATCCACCGTGTTTTGTTGTTTGCTCTGTCTCACCCTTTGAACATCTCTGCTTTATGCCTACTGACATTCTCAATTTGTACTTTCATCCTCCTGAGGGAACTGAGAGCAGCCTGTGTGCCAGCATCCTCTGCCCTGAGACTTAAGCACAAGCTCTAGCTATAATATCACCTTCTGTAACTGGCTGAAGAAAATTATTTCTTTACTCTTGTACATAAGGAAAATAATTTATCCAGAACCACTAGTGCTAAAATGTCACAAAAGACAAATTAAATCACAGACTAAAGCATCAATCACCTTGCAATGACACCCACAGTTATTTCATACATCCTCCTAACAGCAGTTCCAGCTATTCTCTTTAGCTGCAGTTCTCATCCTACCATACAAATTGACAGCGACACTCACCAGATTAAAAGAAGAGGCAGCATATACCCTGTCTATAAGCCTTCGAAAAACAAGTTGATTTTTGGAAAGGCTTTTCTATAACTGCTTCTGTTTGCTGCCCTGTCTGAGAAGGGAGTAGAAGTGGTTACATGAAGCAATTTTGGCAAAGGGTACAGCGACAGCAGCAGTGGCTGATGTGGATCAGCAGTGCCATCCAGCGGGACACAGCCAGACACCACTCCCCCTTGAAGCTGTGGGGAAGCGAATCAGAATCATTAAGGTTGGAAAAGACCTGCAAGATCACCAAGTCCAACAGTCAACCCAACACCACCATGTGCACTAAACCATGTCCTGAAGTGTCATGTCTACTCCCGCTTGGAGCCTCTGCGACCACTCAGGGCTGCTCTGTTAGACAAACTGTGAGACACCTAGCAAGTACAGGCATCACAGAATCACAGAATATTAGGGATTGGAAGGGACCTCGAAAGATCATCTAGTCCAATCCCCCTGCCGGAGCAGGAACCTAAATGAGATCACACAGGAAGGCGTCCAGGTGGGTTTTGAATGTCTCCAGAGAAGGAGACTCCACACCCTCCCTGGGCAGCCTGTTCCAGTGCTCTGTCACCCTCACTGTAAAGCAGTTTCTTCTCAAGTTTACATGGAATCTCCTGTGTTCCAGCTTACACCCAT
>NW_010295295.1:0-2799 GCF_000700745.2 Antrostomus carolinensis
GGTGGGAGGGGAGCGCTGCCCTCCTCTGCAGTGTCCCTCCCCCGCGGTCTGTAGCTCTTGCTTTGGACTCTATCTAATAAAGTGTTCCGTGGGGGCAGGAGCGTGGGACGAGACGTGTCGGTTCGGACTGGCTTGGTCAATGTAGTTTCTGTTGGTGAGATGCTGCCTGATAGCAGCACGTCGGTAAAATCCCCTATAGGAAGTCTTAACGTGCTTGGAGTTTGTAACTTCAAGCAGTTGTGTCTTGTCCTTTAACATGATTACTAAGGTAGCTTTTATTTAATCCAAATGCTGCATATTAGAGTTAAATGTGCTAAAAGCTATGAATACACACTTTGGAGTAGTTTAGCTTAATGTTTGGGGGCTTTTTTTAATTATTCATGACTTCAGAAGTATTAGTAAGACTAAGCAGTTTGGTTGCAGTGTATGCACATAGAAATACTTGTAAGGGTACGTAGCTGCTGGGTAAGGTTAAAAGCCTACATGTCAGATGGACCTGCACAAGGTCTAGACTCTTGTTCGTGATCCAGTTTCTTTGCTGAAAACAGTTCTCTCTTTTTTGGGGGGCCTGTGTGTGAGACGGAAACTGTCAAGGAAGACTCCTCATAATAAAACAGATACTCTAATTAAGGAGGCTGGTGGTTTTTATTTGAGGATATTTTCAAGTTTCAGTTAATCTGAGACATACTTTTAAGGCTGTAGTACAGTTCAAAGGCTACATCACAAGCCTTTAGATTCCACATGTCAGTCATAGCTGCCATAACCTAACTTCTTTGGTATCTCCTGCCAGACTTATCTGTGAAAGCTTTGTAGCTTGTCAGCAGTGCCAGCCTAAGTCTTGGTTCGTGCCAATGGTTCACCCTTGTTGCATAATAATATTTTTTAGGTGTTGCATTTTGTTTCAGATAATGGCCAAATCTATGTTCTCCTTTTTAAGGACAAGACTTTTATATCATCTGCATTATTTAATAGAGTTATGTTGATGATTTGTCCTAATTTAAACTAATGTATGAAACTAATTGAAGGACAGACAGACCTGCATAAATACAGGCTTGACCATCTTAATCAAAGCTGTTCAACACGTTTGCTTTTCTGATGTCTTTTCTCAGATCAGATATTTTTCATCTGATGCATACGTAGTCCAACATGAAGGTCATCATGTTGCTGTTTAAACAAACTAGAGAGAATTTAGTTACAAGCACAACACAGTCATAGAGGAAAGCTGAAAGCACTGGAATTAAAGCCAACTGCTATTAATATATTAGTGTAATTTTCATTATCATAATAAAGTGTGGATACTCTAACCCTGTTATATAAAAGATTTGGAGTATGACATGTGAAATCATTATCAAAATACATTTGGAAGGGTATGATTCCCTTAGGAAACAACACAGGAACTTTCTGAGTTTATCACATGTAAGTCATGCTAATCAATATTAAATTATATATATGGTAAAACCATACCACAGTTTTTAAGAGATGCTAACAGGTGGAAATACATTTGAGTTTAATGCAGACCTTCCAGTTCCTTTAAAAGTTACAAAACTGTAATTGAAATAAAAAACTCTTTGATGAGTTGTTCTGATTTCAAGTATTTGTGCTGTTACATCAGGATGTAAAAAAAAAAAGGTGAAAAATAAAGCAAGTATTTCAATTCTAATAATAAAAACTGAGTACTTGGTTAAAGATTTAAATAGTTATTGATAACTACTTATACTCTGTACTTAAAAATATTTTTTACCATGGTGTGGGTAGGCATGTAAAATTAGCTAGGAATTGCTATTCTGAATTTCTAGCAATACTGTGCAATGTTGGAATCAGTAGGATGATTGCATTTCTGAAGGTCAAACCTGGGGAAGCAGGTTGTTTTTTCTGAAATAGTGGAAAGAAAAAGACGTTCTGAGAAGGACATTCTTTTTCCAGACATAATGGGTGTGAGAGATGATGGGTCTGCAGCTGCCTTCCAAGTACAATTCTGCTGCATGTCACTTCAGTGTGGAGACCAGTTTAATTAGCATTTTGTGGAACTTTGTCCTGAGGTTTTTTAGGAATGATTGCAAATCCTCATTGTAGGTATGGTGTATATTGATTCAGTTTACCTTCTGGTAAATTGCACTGGTGCAGTCCATGCTCTTCTAGTGTAAGTGTGTCTCTTTTAGGAGGATGCCTTGGTAGAAGTACACTGATGGCTGCGAGGTCTCCATGTTAGGAGGTTTTCTGCAACAACTGTTTGTGCCTCTTGTTTTGACCAGCTGATGTTCACCTCTGCAGTGGCAGAAGGGTCCAGGATCGTTGGGGGGGACACCAGTCTGAAAGGTGCTGCAATGTTTTAAGCCAAACTTACTCATCTTCCTTTGGACTGCAGACTCTGCTGCTGTTTGTTGTCTGTAGGCTGTGGTGTGGGACCCCGGGCTTCCCAAGCTGCGTGTTTTTCAGCTCCTCTCCCTCCCCACAGAGCCCATTTTGCACACAGTTCCACCTAAACTCTGGTCGAGTGCTGTTACATACCCCTCTGGTGACAGCATCATGTTCAGAGTTTTACAGAATGTATAAAAACTTACATCTAAGATGGACACAAAATAGCAGTATGATTTCCTATTGAACAGAAGTGAAATTTCAACAATGATTTGATGTAAAGTTTAACTACCAGTTCCTTGTGGCATCTGGCCACTGTGCAGAGCGCATTGCAGTAACGAAACGTGGAAGTTCAGGAGGTGGTTAATGCAGAGAAGTCCAGACCCAGCAGAAGCTCTTCCTTATTTACTCAATTGTAGACAGAACCCTCTGTTCACACGGTCG
>NW_010295295.1:2823-26034 GCF_000700745.2 Antrostomus carolinensis
ATAAAAATAACTATAATAGTCCCAAGACTTTATTTCAGAGCTAATGATGTTTTTATTGTATGAAGAATCCTCTTACAAAGCCTTACCCAGCTGTTGTGCTAGCCAAGCTGATGGGAATGACAGTCACTGAAGAGTACCCTCCAACACGGTTAGCAGAGTTGGTTTGTGACACCACATGGAGTAGCAGCAGTACTTAACTAGGTGCTGCTTTGAAATGGAAATATTATTGCAATTTTGAATATATTTTATTGTACTACATATATTATTTTGCTTTTGATAGTATCAATGTGCTATTGTAGTGTGACTAAGTGATCTCAAGAGAGCAGCTGAAGAATTTTTCTGGAAAGGGAAGAAAGGGAGATTCTGGCACTGCAGACCCTTCTTGGTAATACCCCACTACTGGCAGTGGAAGAATATGGGGGGGAAGTGTGGGGCATGTTACTACTCAAGGGTTTCCCAACCTTAAAGTGTTGGTCCTTGGAATGGTCTACAGAGAAGGAATCAGCTTTGGGTTGACTGCTCTTGAGAACTATTGTAGTTACTAGTATTTGTTGGTTAAAAGTGACTAAATGTGCATGAGTTTTGTTGGAAAGGCCTCCTCAGTTGCTGTTGTTAGTGCATTATTGATGTATAATGTGATTTTTGAGTTCAACAGTGTACTTTTCCTAGGCTTTTAACTTTCTTCCACTAGATGGCCCAAGCATGCTTTCAAGTACTCTGAGAACTGAAACTTTTACTTCATTTCTAACAATGAAATTGTGTAATTTTAACTGAAGTTAAAATTCTGCATCGTGGAACATGAACAAACCTATGTGATGCTTTGTTCTTGTTTAAAACAAACACTTTATTGAGTGTAGTACAATGCTGTTTAGTTTTGCGTTGAGATGAGAACTCACTCTGCCACTCTGAAAAGGTGTCAGTCTCAGCCTGAAGTTTGTCCCTAACATCTGGGAGTGAGACTTGTATTTTGCAGGCCACCATAATTGGATTTTTTTGCTTCTTGATTTTGCTGCGTAGGGGTTTGGTAACTACTTTGCAGTTTATTTCACCACTATAGATGTGGTCAGTGGGTTCTGAATAGGTGTAGTTAAATGTACACACTGTAATTTGATTCAGCTATTTTTGTTGTCTAACAGACATCAAGTATGAGCTTGTTATCCCCGACTGTCTTTTTGGTCAGTGGGGAAAGACAGGTATATGCAGAAGGCAGCTCTTACCATGAGGGTGGTCGAACATTGGAACGATGCTGAAGTTGTGGGATGTTTATCCACAGAGATGTTCCAAACTCAACAGGGCCGAGGGCTGCACAGCCTGAGCCTGTTGGGCCAGCTCTGACTGGGAGATTGAACTGGGTGACCTTGGGAGGTCCCTCCGGCCTCAACTACTCTAATTTCAAAGAGAGACAGTATTAGTTCCTTTTCTCTACTGGTGTTTAAGACAAAAATAAATACAAAGAAAATGAATTGTCTTTCTGAATTAGTTCCTAACGTCAGTATTTTGCTTCTGAGAACCTTGATGTGGTGGTATTAGACCAGCAGAAGTGTGTGTCTGTGTGCTTTTTTTCCTTCTTAAATTGCACCCCTGCCAAAAAAAGGGTGCCATGTACAGGGAGTACTATCTTCTGTGTTCCTTCATTTCACTGCTGCACTTGCTAAGTGCCCTCTCTGTCCAGTTACTGTTTGGTGTTGTTACTCCTAGTGTCTCCCTTTAGCAGGGATTGTAGATTTTCTTATTCCTGTTTCTCTTCTGCTCTTTCTCTTTATGGAAGAGACCTAGCTGTTGTCCCTTCCTCTGCGTCTGTCTCTGTGCTCCTTTTTTTCCTTCCTTTTCCCATTGTCAGTATTTGTCCTGTCCTACCACCTTCCTGCTTCTCTTCCCTTTTCTGGCTGGAGACAAAACAACATATCCATGTGTACTAGAAGGTTGGACATAAATGGAGTAATATCTCGGTGAAGGGATATTGCTGCCTGCAGTCAGTTCTGTAGACAAAGAGGTAATCTGCTCCAGTTCCTGGCTCCACTGATACACGTTGGAGCTCTGCATTTGCAGTATTTGTCTTCCTTTCTAATTTCTTCCAAAGTCAATAGCTTTCAGCTTATTGAGCAATACACCACACAGATTTTGCCAGTTGAGCCATGTGCAGAGAACTTTCTAAATATGTTGGGTTTGTGATAGAATTGTGTGTTTAAGAAAAGAGATTAAAAATTATCCTACTGGGATTTCTTTTTGAACTGATACACCCTAACTCTGTGTAAGAAATTGACTGCATGGCCTTGCAACTCCTGTTATTAGTAATACAGGCTTAACTTTGCTTGTAACTGGAAAGCAAACTGATGAAATTAATTCCATTCTTAGCATCCTGGTAGTGGAAAACACAGGCATAGGAACTAAAACATTAATGGTATATTTTGGTTAGTAGCATGAGTTGTGATTTAGTTTTTAGGGTTTTTTTTTAACTGCACAAATTTAATAGCAAGTATGGAATAGAGTGGGTTTGAGAAGGTTTACCAGGAAATCTTTGATGGAACAGCAACATAGACAAATGACACTGAGGTATGTATAGTTTTGCATGCTCTGTATTATATGGAACTTGGAGTGCTGTAAAAGGGAGTTTAGATAAAGACGTGGAAGTTTCTCAGCTTTTATCTTAATCGCTGTGTCAGTGTTACACAGCTGAGCCCAGAACAAAAGTTTAGATTGGATATTAGGAAAAATTTCTTTACTGAAAGAGTGGTCAAGCATTGGAACAGGCTGCCCAGGGAAGTGGTTGAGTCACGATCTCTAGATGTGTTAAAAAAATGTGTAGACGTGGCACTTCAGGACAAGGTTTAGTGAGTATAGTGGTGTTGGGTTGACAGTTGGACTTGATCTTTCAGGTCTTTTCCAACCCTAATGATTCTATGATTCTATCTTGGTCATGTCTCAATCAAAATTTTGCACTGAATGGGTTTTTAGTAACTAGACAGTTGAAACAGGTACTAATATTTGTTTTCAGACAGACGTTTTGGTTCACATATCTGATGCAAATAGTACAATAGTGTATGCTTACTGCATCATTTTGTAGCTAGGAGTACAGAAATTATATTTTGGAATGAACAATACAAAGCCGTGGTGGTGACGAAATGTCAGAAAGGTGTTTCTTATCTGTCTAAATGCCTGAATGTCTCAGTATGCACAGGCATTTTGGATAGGCGAACGTAATGCCTTGGGTGCGTGGCATAGCAGCCGTGATGTAGTGCTATTTGAAAGCTGGACAGAGCTGCAGAAGGTTGCAGTATCAGGTGAGAAGTTCTAAACCACTTTCTCCTGTAAGAAATGTTAATCCAGTTCAGTTTAAATTTAGTTTGATATAACTTTGCAGCTACTGTGGTTAAGGCATGATACTGAAATCTTCACCCCTGTGTCAGTTCTGTTTGGCTGACAAAAGTAATTCTAAAATCAAGCTGCTTATTGCAATCAATAAAGCTTGTTCTCATGGCTAAAATACCAACTCCAGTTTTTGAACTTTTCAGAGTAGTTCAGAAATAATAATTTAAAGAATTACAGTGGCATTTTTGTATTTAGAATAGTATTAATGTTGTTATTTTTTCTTTATGTTCCTTTATGTCCTTCACTAGATGTCACTAGTAGATTTGGGAAAGAAACTTTTAGAAGCTGCACGAGCAGGTCAAGATGACGAAGTTCGCATTTTGATGGCAAATGGAGCACCTTTTACCACAGATTGGGTAATGAAAACTTTGGTAGTGTAAAGCCTCTTACTTTTGTCACCTGAAGAAGAAAAAAGTATTATTACATTAAGCTTTTATATTGCAAGCCTTGGGAGTTTTTTTCTGGGAATTCTGCAGTCACATGAGCTAATGTCTAATTCAAAATTAAAATTGTCTATTTCTTCATACGACTTCCTACTGATTTTAGTAACAGACTGTGAATGAGCTTGTTCTGGTGGCTTTTAAGAATAACTTTGAAATGCTTAATGGGAGAAAGCAGCAGTCATCCTTCTAGTTATTGTGTTTATGCATTTAGTATAGTAAGAGGTCTGAATTAAGAAAGCAGTCCCAACTACCCAATGTGTGCAGCTGAGAGTTCCCTGATACAGGGGCTTTGAGTTGTCTTTTGAAGGTGCCTGTTTTTTAATGGGTTGAATAGGGAGGTCAGGTACCTAAAATTCTAGGGTATTTACAAGCCCTTAAGAGCCTTAATCTACTTGGTGAACTGACTTTCAAGTTGACTCTGTTTTGAGCAGAAGGTTGGACTTAACTTCTGGGGTCCCTTCCAATGTTGGCATGGCATGTTGACCAATGCTAAAAATGGGATTAGGCCCCTCGAAACATCACACCTAAAAAAGACAGAAAAAACATAGCACAGGCCTCAAAAAGTTGTTTCCAGTGAAGTGTTTTTAGTGTGTTGTGATTATTGGGGGGAATAATACCCTCTTCATACTCTGTAAAAGCCCCAACAGCTTCTTTCCTTTGGACTACAAAGGAAAATAATATTGAAGTTGTGACCTGACACCTGAGTTTGATAGCTCCAGAATAAGAAATAACAGTTTATATTGACATCTGTTAAAACTCCACTTTTCTGTTACATTACAGTTGGGAACATCTCCACTTCATCTAGCAGCACAGTATGGACACTACTCAACAACAGAAGTGTTGCTGCGCGCAGGTGTAAGTCGGGATGCCAGAACCAAAGTGGACAGAACTCCATTACATATGGCAGCATCAGAAGGCCATGCCAGCATAGTAGAAGTCTTACTTAAGGTAAAGACTGCTGAAACAAGGCCTGAGCCGGGGATATTACAATGCTTTATGATCAGAGATTTGCAGTTTCCTTTTAGTCATGAAACCAACATTGAAATGATATGAATATTTATGCTGTGTGCATTGGGTCCTTTGTTTTCCTATTAAACTGTAATTTATTTTAGCATTAAAATCATCAAGATTTCAGGTGAATTGTTTATTGCTGTTTCAAAATAAGAACTGCATCCTAATTTGACATTGTCTGAGTAACAGATTTTGGAACCAAGATTTATATTTTTTGAGAGTCTTTAATCCTTTGAGGTAAATAATTTATTTGGTAGTTAGATTGAAGTACTTTTAATAAATCTGTAAATGTAAGATAACAGGACATTACTGCTAGAGAAAGACAATCTGGGGCTTCATTCTGTGACCAGCATTATTTAATTCAGATACTGCTAATGACATAGTGATGATCTTGTTTGTAGCATGGTGCTGATGTCAATGCGAAGGACATGCTCAAAATGACTGCACTTCACTGGGCTACTGAACATAACCACCAAGAAGTTGTAGAACTCTTAATAAAGTACGGAGCAGATGTTCATGCTCAGAGTAAATTTTGCAAAACGGCGTTAGATATTGCAGTAGACAATGGAAATGAAGACCTCGCAGAAATATTACAGGTAACTTTTGATTCATGATGTTAAGGGAACTTACAGCAAAGTACTTGTACATGGGATAAACCAAGCTTTTAATATAGCAGCCGTGAGACCATATTGACTGATAATGCTAAAGTCCAGTCTAGTTCATGACATGGAAATGAGATTAGTGTTAGTAAACATTAGTTGTCCGAAGAGTATTTTTCACCACGAAGTCAAGGATAAATATGCTTTATTTTCTTAAATTTGAGTGTTACAGCACACAGGACCAGGTGGAGTCTTCACAGGCAAGGTGTAAAACTTAACTCCCTGCTCTGTCAGTATGTTTGGACTACATCCTAGTGTTCAATTAGCTTCATATATGGATATTAATTTCCTAACAGTTGGAGATTAGGAGAGAAGAGATGGCAGTTTTTCCTGAATTAGAAAAACTAGGATTGAATTGTTGGAGCAGTGATTGGGATCCAGATTATAACAGATACTTCCATGTAAAGGTGTTCTTAAAGGCAAATGAAGTGCTAAGTATTATTGAGAAAAGAATAAAAAGCAAATGCAAAATACCATTATGCCACTGTGTAAATCTCTTGTTCCCCTTGAACTGTATGAATTTCTGGTCTGTTCTTTTAGCCTTCTCTTCATTGCAGAAAGGATATAGTAAATAAAAGTAAAAAATGTTTCAAAGAAAGATAAAAAGAAGAATGGCATCTACAATTCATGGCAATTACTAAGCTATCAGAGCTGATTTTCATGGCAAGTAGCTGCCACCGCAGTCTTGGTTCTTCAGGCCTCTTTTTTTCAATACATGAGCTTGTGCATCTACAAAAGAGCCTTGTCTTTATATGGTCCTATTTGTGTACAATAAATGGTAAGGAGAAGTAGTGGTGTGTCATTATTCTTTCACTTCAACAGATTTTTTGTCTTTAGATTTCAGCCTGAAAAATGTTTCTCATGTTCTTACACAGAGCACAAGATGTGACACAATGTGTGTATACTGCATGACTAGATAACAGGGGAGATCCTCCCTGTTTGAGTGCAATGTGCAATAATTCTAGTTCTTGCAAGGCAAATAACTTCTGTATACCTACAATTGGAATGATATTACTTCCTTTGTCTCCTAGATTGCCATGCAGAACCAAATCAATACGAATCCAGAGAGTCCAGACACTGTGACGATACATGCAGCAACACCGCAGTTCATCATAGGACCTGGAGGGGTGATGCACCTAACAGGTCTGGTATCTTCTGCACATACATCAAATGGAAAAGGTATTCAGGTGCCTATAGGGTAGCTACTGGGATGTTATACTCTAATTGACTTTTCACCACTTAGTGAAAAGGCTCAAAGAAAAATGGTGGTAAGAACAGAGTAGTTAAACATGTTCCTCTTCAGTGCTTTTTGTTTTGTTTTGTTGTTTGGTTCTTTTTTTCCTATTTGTTGTAAATATCCAGGTACTTAAAACAACAAGTCTTCACAGAGATAAATTATCAGAAATTGTATTTGCTTAAAAACTTTGCCTTCAGAATAGCGCTTTGGTTTAGCAGAACGTTTCTGAGAAGAGAGTGTGTGTTAGAAGCTTCAGTGCAATAATAATAATAATAAAAAAAGGACTTCACTGGTTTTAAATTTATCTGCTAACTTTTTTTTTTTTTTTTACTCCTACTAGAAGAAACAGGAGTGTCTACTGTACAGTTTGGAAATTCATCGACATCAGTATTAGCCACATTGGCAGCTTTAGCAGAAGCATCAGCTCCACTGTCTAATTCTTCAGAAACACCAGGTTAGAGAGCTAAGTCGTTTAACCTCATTTAATAAACTAAAAGGACATATAACCAGCGCTTTTGGAGATAACGGTCCATACAGAAATGAGATTACAGTCTTCCTTTTTTCAGCTTGAACAAAATTTTTCCTTTACTTTCACCTGGAAGGTTGCCAGATTCATATGTACAATTATTTCTTAATAAGGTTCCTGGGCCTAATGTGAGTAGCATTCATCTTGCTGAAAGCAAACATAATTTAGGAGATTGAATTTACATCTTTGTCTGCATACAGTCTAGTTGGATTTGGTGGGAGAATGTTTTGTTTGAGTATTCCTTTCTGTTAAATATTGGGAAATGCACCCAGTGTTGTTTGCATGTGCTTTTTTGTCAGCGGTTTTCTTAATCTTTCACCCAAAAGGCACAAGAATATTTGGTGATCTTAATGTGCAGTTTGCCCATTAGAATGTCTGTGGTATGTCTTTTCATCACTGAGACATTCTGCTTGCATTTATAACTGTATGTAGTGATGAGTATGTCCCACTTCTGGCTGGTGTGCTGTCACGGCGCTTCAGGTAAATGTAAGCCCAGCGATGCATTATTGTTCTCCGAGGAAGAAGTGGCCTGCAGCCCTCACTGCAGCTGTGTGCACACCCTTATTCCATAAGGCCCATGACAAGAAGCCAGAAAGGCACAAGGAATTCCATTGCCCCAAGTTCTCAAGTTTTGCATTCCTCTTTCTTAAGACAAAACCCCTTCACCCCTGCCCCATGGATCTTTGCAAGTTACTACTGTGTCTGAAAAAAAAACTTGGTCAAGGTTCCATATTCTGCAAGTTATCCCGGATATCTTTTCTCCATTCTTTCTGAATAATGTAGTGTTTGCTTTGTGTACTTTTTTGCTTTTGTTCATTACAACGTGCAAAGTAAAGAAAGAATTCTGTGAATTGGTAGTCAAGAGTCTTACACCATCAAGGTGGATTATAAAGACTAGTCATTACCACTAACAGGTTTGAGAAAGGGAGGCATAAGCAAGGAAAATATTTCCTTTTATAATTTAAGCAAATTGTAATACCATCTACAATAAAGTTAAAATGTGATCAAAAGTGTTTGAATTATTGAAGGTTACTTTATAAGAGGATACCACTGAATTTATGTTTCAGACCATATTTTCCAGTTATGAGGTATATTAATATCTTGTCATTGCATAAAAAATCAGGTAGAACTAGCACTTGGGAGGTCAAGTGCTGGGATGCTGAAAAACCAGAATGCAGTGCCTTTCATTACAGAAGAAGGTGCTGCTGTTTTCAATCAATTAATATATTCCAATGAAACTCAGATCTAATTGTAGGAGAGAGAAATGAGATGGGATTGCATGGGATTACGGAGCATTAGATGTGTATTGAGGACTCAGTAGTAGACTTTGGTAACTAACCAAGTGTTCTCGTGTTTCATGGCCCTACCCATGCAGTGTAACCTATGTTACATGTCAGTCAGCCACTGAAGGTAAAAATTATTAGAGAGGAGGCAGGAGGTGACAGGCAGGAAGGAATAATCTTGAAGTCTTGATGCACCCCACCTTCAGTAACGCAGCATGCATTGGACCTAATCCTTGTTTATTTCAGTTTTTCTGCTTTGATTTTTTTGCAGAAGTGCGGGCAATCTTGCAGCATCTTACTGTCTGCAAAATATTTCCTGGGTTCTTACTCCTTTGGTAGTTTATAAAGTGTAAAGAATACAAAAGCAGATTTTGTCACCTGTGCATCAGTACTAAGTGTGTTCAAGAAAACAAAAATAATAAAAACACCTCCTTCTCTTTGTGCTCATCTTGTAAAAGATCCATTTCTCTAAAATTCTAGGATTGAGAATTCTAGTTTGGGCTGTTCCCTTGTATTTAATCTCCTGTGTTTAAGACTGTAAAAACTTGGACAAAGCACTGAGGTTCTGCCTTTTATGTTGTTTCTGTCTAGGTTTTTCTCCTCTTTCCAAGTTAACTTTACCCTGATTTCTTCTCCCTAGTTCCTCATGTCTTAGAGTTAAAAACACATCATTTCTGTAAAACCAAAGAAAGAAAGGTGCTTCTCACTGGGGCTGAATAGAATCATGCTTTTTTTAATTGTTACTCAAAGTGTGTATGAGGACATGGATGGTATGTACAAATGTGGTGCATAATGTATGTAAGGAACTTAGAGTTGGATTAGAGAAAAATCTGATTTAAGATGTGTATTTGGAATGCAGTATTTGGTGTGTGTGTGTTGGAACTAGGCATGTGTCTTACTGCAAGTGCAGGTGTTGCCCCCTGCACACTCTGCAGAAGAAAATAGTGCATGTGAATACAGAGATTCTTGAAAATAATAGTGCTGCTGTTTTAAATGACTTCAGCTTTCCTTCAGTATGTGAAGTACTGTGGTAACTAGTAATTTTATGGATATAAATAAGGAAGGAGAGCAAGGAAGAAATAAGGACATTTTTCTTTTCTATCGAATAACTTCTTTTTAGAAAAAAATCTTCATTTTTCTTTCAAGGTCTGCAGAAGTCCTAATAATGTTTCTTTCCAGAGCTAAAAGCCCAACATGGAGTTTGAAACGAAAAGATCAGAGCTTTTTGCCACAGCAGCTAGTATTGGCACTTGCAATTTTTTGTGACAGTGGTCTTTGTTACTGCTGAGCCTGCACTTGGAAGCCAAATCAAGTTCAATTCAACACCACTTACTCATGTAGGACTTACTGTTTTGGTTTACTGAATAAACACTCTGTGAATATTTAAGCAGTGCTATAGGACCGTAATCTCTGAACATAAAGATGTTCAGAAGGCAATGACTGCAGTCATTATTTGTGTGTGTGTTATGTTGTAATTAACTTAAAAGATGAAAGCTTCAGGATTTTATCTGCCTTCTCTCATCTTGAACATCACAACAGTCTATAGGGTTTTAATTTCATCTCTCTAGATAGAGAGCACTCTAATGTCTGTTATTTAAATCAAAGCATTTGCTTTTATTTTGACAAATTGAAAATAAAATACAGACTTGGTGTGCTTGGAATTATTTGATTGTGCTACTAGTCATCTTGCTCTTTGTCTCAGTATCTTGTTTTAAAAAATAAGGGTGGTAGTGTGAGACCCCAGTTACAGCGTATAGTGCCAGCTGTGGTATGTGTTGTAGTTCTGAACACAGGCTTTCCCTTATTTTATCTTGATTTGTAGATGTAGAACTGTGAGAGTCCACTGCTGTATACTCATTATTGAATCATGAATTTGAAATGTTTAGTTGAGCTTGGATTTTTTTATTTTTACTTTTACTTATAAAATTATATACATACAGTGTTTATTTTACATTTTTTAGCTTTATCTATCTTCTTCAAAGGTGTGAAAATGTCAACCCTGCAGAACTTTCCCTTTAGTCCTGTTTCATATTTTGTGTAATAAATAAAGTTGTGGTTGTGTTTGAAGTATCCATGTAGTGCAGACAAAACTTAAAGATTTTCTAGAGGTCCTTCAGTCGGTTACTGTCTTGAAGACCATTATGGTAAGCAGAGAAATCAAGCCTGAGTCCTGAGGTGCACCTGACAAGGCACTGGTTAAGGAATAGTTTCAAGCTAGTATTTCAAGTTTAATTTTTAATTTATTTTTTAAATTTTATTCCACTGTTAGCATAACTCAGTCCATCTTGTGTACAGTGTTCTTGCTGCCATGTTAACACTGAACCCAAAGCATCAGTTTTGAGTGGGGTGTATCTGTTAGGAAACATGCTAAATTAAAAAAAAATTATTATATTGAGCAAGACAAACCAGGATAGATTTGCATGTATATTTCAAAATGTTAGTGCTTTTTGTTGGCGTGGTGAATGATTTTTATTAACAATATAATATGTAGTAATGCATTAATTGGGGAGTGGGGAGGGATCAAATTTTAAAAGACGTGGAAGAAATTTTTTCTCAGCTACACTAAAATGCATTTGATATCATAAAGATTAATTTTGACTGACTTAATTTCTTTACTAATCTGTTGATAGTTGTGGCCACAGAAGAGGTTGTGACTGCAGAATCTGTGGATGGTGCTATTCAGCAGGTTGTCAGTTCTGGAGGTCAGCAAGTTATTACTATAGTTACAGACGGCATTCAGCTTGATAATTTGCATTCGATTCCAACCAGTGGAATAGGGCAACCAATCATTGTGACCATGCCAGATGGACAGCAAGGTGAGTGGAAACTTCTATGGTTCGAGCTTGAGGAACTATTTTAGTTATAGGAATAATAATAAATTGTTAGATGCAAATAGGTTGGGCAATTTTGTGTAATTATCAATTTAAATACATCTTTGAATTTCTATACTGCGGAAGGCTCAGACACATGAGCTGCTGCAGTCCAGTGAGTTACCACATGTCAGCTGAGTCTCTGCATTAGGAGAAGGAATGGAAGAGTTGCTGAACTGGCTGGAAGACGTTTAAAGGAAAAGTGATAACTACTTGCTTTGCCACCAGTAAGCTTAGTTGTTACAAACTTGTTATGAAAACTAGGATATGGAATAAAACAAACACCTTTTTCCAATACTTACACTGTTGCCTTGCTGGAAATATTGCAGGGAGGTGGAGCTTGGATTTAGAAATCTGATGCATGAAGCAAGCTGTGCAAATCCCATGGAGTGTGTTCTTAACAGAAAAAGAGACAAGTCTTACATGCTTGAGGTTTTAGAGGAGCAGTGGCAGAACCAGTGAAGCCAGGAGGACACAAATTGCCCTGTTGGGCCCTATGTACTTTGTTTGGAAGCTGCTAGTGTAATAAGTGCTGTTTTGTGACATGCATGTGTTTTGGGTGGTTTCTTTTAAAGATGCTCTACCACTACTGTTTAGACAAAAATAATTCCTTCTCTGGTTTCTTCATGAGGACTCCCAGTGTGGAGCTTGAAGAGTTGTACGCTGGAGACAAATGATTTGGTTCACAGGCTGTCTGAACGAGTACAGCTAGTTATCAGAAAGCATGAATGTGTGTAGGTAGTAATTGAAGTGACAGTTACATCATTTGTTTGCCAGATGGTTGCATGAGTAAATTAGACTATCAATTTCTTTAGATCCCTAATTATTTTTCCTCTAAGGTTAATAACTACTAGATATTAGATTACCTAAGGTGTTATAATTAATCAAAATCAGAAACCAGTTTTGTATTTGGTATTTTCTTAAGGAACATGATAAAAGAGATGGTCTGCTATATAAGTTACAGAACTGACAGACTGGTGACTCTGCTGCAGTTCACTTCCATGTCTGTTTAGTCTGTGAAAAATGGCAATGTTAGAGTGACAGCTAACTATTGTAAACCTCAGCAACAAAAGAATTTTAGTAAATTTTCCATGTACTGATTTTTTAATACACTTTATTATATAGTTGTATTTTCATAAGGGAAGGTCTTTTGCATTTTAATGCTGTTAATAAAATTACTTAATTATATGACTTTCCTACAGTGCAAATATTATTTGAAGTAACTGTGTTTATATGTACAAATGTGTTTTCAGTATTAACAGTTCCAGCAACAGACATTGCTGAAGAAACTGTGATAAGCGAAGAACCGCCAGTGAAGAGACAGTGCATTGAGATTGTTGAAAATCGTGTGGAGTCTGCAGAAATAGAAGTAAGGAGTATATTAAGTGATATGTGTTAACCAGAGTGTTCAGGACTGAATATCTGCTTGTGGGGTTTTTTATTGTTTTAGAGTTTAATTTCTTTGTTACCACAGAATGGAGTGTGTGAAATAATAACTTGTTCAGTCTCCCCTGTTACTGAAATTCATCTTTCACAAAGTTGTTGTAAAAAGGGTATAGGAGGGCTGTTTGCTTCATCCTCTGGTCATGCACGTAAAAGTGACGCTTGTTTAAGTATGATAAATTAATTTTTTTGTTTTTCCTGTAAGATCACTAGCTATTTTTTATAACTAGGTACCGATACATTATCAAATAACTTTACTCTTTCCGCTAGCAGTGAATGAGAGTACTGTACCCTCATCTTTCAGTTATGACCACATGCTTGTCCTGATTGTGAGATTGTATTTTTAACAATGTTTCCTTTCCATTCATGATATCTAGATAACTGTTAATGGAAATGTGAAACAGTAAGATTCTATGTGTGTCAATTTTTATCTTTTTTTTTTTTTTTTAATTGTGGAACAGTTTGCTGTTACAGATCTTTGCACCATCCTGTTCTTTTTAAATTATAGTGAGGAAAACCTAACAACATTGAGGGAGCTTTTCTTTTTATATATGACAAATAGATGTAGCTGTTCAATTTAAAATTGTAGCTTTTTTTATATTAACACAATAGGTCAACCATCTCATTCCTTCTGTTACTTCTAACTGTGCTGACCAGTTTTGATCAAAAGTTCATGAAAATTGCTGTTGCCTTGACTAGGCTGTAAGTTCTCATTTTGTCATCTCATGGTATTTCATTCATTCAAAGATTGTATTCTCCAATTTCTGTTCATATTATCGAATTGTGCCTAACTGAATACTTTTTATTGTATGGTATGTGCCATATGTTATCCATGTCTCATAATAATTCCCACCTTTCTGTCCCTAAGTTGTCATATCAAATACTTTTGGCCTCTGCAGCTTTGTGGTCACGTGGTCGCAGATTATCATGACAGTTGACATTTTCTTGCTGCATTTTTTAAAATGTATGACTGCTACAATAAAAGCATTTCTTTTGTTCACACTTTTAAACATCTGCCTGAATTATTCTCAAAGGAAATTAAGTTTCCTTAAGTATTTTAATAATTCTGTTAGGTGAAGAAAAAAAATCTAGATTTCCTAAGGACTAAACTGACCTGTTCTTAATTATACAGATAATTGGTATAACAATACAAATCTTTCAAGAGGATTACCAGTTTCAGTTATATATTTTTAAAACATTTATCAAATATGAAAAGTAGCTGGTTAAAATGAGTTACTTTATCTGTTACTTCTAAGTGCAAGTTTTGATGACTGACTTTGTCCCTGCCTGTACAACTGGAAATGCACATGCAGGCCTCTGCCTCTGTGTGGAGTCCGGTTGACTTCAGGAGCCTTACTGTGGTTCACAGGGGTATGGTGCTACCCCACTTTGGTACCAGGGACATTAAAGAAGTGCCTGTAAAGTCAGTTCACTTCAAATTTCATCATCATGGAAGGTGGTAGCTACTTGAATTTGGAGGGAGTGGGACCCCCTCTCCTCATTAAAATATTTTTTAAATGTTGAAAGCCTTTATTGTTTGGTTTCTTTGCCTCACTGGTGATTCATTCCTTTATTTCATTATAAAGAGTTGATTCAAGGCTAAGAGTGCTTTCTTCAGCTCTTTTAAATTCATTATATATGAACAGTTAACTGTAGTTTGGAAGTCTTTTAAGTTGAACATCCTTCTATTCATGTGAGGTGACAAACTTCCCTGTGAACCACTAAAGCTGTAGTGGTGTTATTTGATTTTCTCTTTTGGGTCTTCAGCTCCTCTTGAAGAGTGATAGCAGTTTTCCTAAACAGTTTGGTATTTTAAACATAGGATGGCAGCAAAAAAACCCCAACTGTCACACAGATACTGTTTTTCATTTTCATGCATAATTCATTAACATACAGTTATTTTTATTTTCGTTCTTGAATGTGATTTTTTTTTCCCATGTTGCGTGTTTGAAATGTGACACACATTAGAACCAGGACAATAATTTCATTAGACTAAAAAAATCATAATTTTAAATTAATTACATTAGTGAATTAATTTCCTGGCTTTTTCTGTTGTTAAAGAGAATGCTTGGTTATTTTACTTATGAGTGTTCCTATTGTCAATATGTAGACTGTTAAGAAAAGTTACATGTAATGAAGAACATTCCTTGATAAAATGGAAGATTTCTTAAGAGCACTCAGGATCCTCTAAGTAGATCTTTACCTCAGTAGGTTTTTATACTGATACAAAAAGACTTCAGATAATGAGAACACTTTCAGTTGTGTTCTGAAGAATGCCCCAAGATTCTGAATTTGATGAAATTAACAGACCAAATGTCATCCCCCGTATCCTAGATGTTAAGGATCCAGTTTTCACTGTTCAGTCCACTGTAGATCTGCATTGCTCCTCCAGAAGCATTGGTTTCTTTCCACTGCCTAGTTAGGTGGTATACTTGGCCTCAGTTCCTTAACTTACTCTACTTTAGGATAATGACTGTCTGAAAACTAGACCTATTAGTTGCTGGACTAAACTATATGCTTTGAATTGCTAGTCTGCCTGGTAGATACTGGTTTTATCTTCTTGTCTCTGCTGCTGAGACTTTTTTTTTTTCCTTTTTTTCTATCCCTTCCTTAATGTGCTGTACTCCTTACGGGTATGTGGCTCTGTTTCTCTCTTCCGTGTAAAACACTGATAAGATGTGGTCCGAGAACCTCTCCACCCCCAAGTGTTTGTAGTCTGCACACACTCCATAGTAGCACTTGCTATGATAGTGCCTTGCTTTTTGTAATGCACTGCAGAACCACTGGCCAGTCAGCTACTGGTGGTTCTTACTCTTCTGCAACCCAGTAGACAGAGCAGCTTTGCTTTATGCCAGTAGTAGATTTCTGGCAATTTTTATGTGACAAATTAATGAGATGAATAATGCCCAGCTTGGTATATCCCAGAGCTGAGTGCCTTCAAGAGGGAAGGATTGCTTTCACCTCATGTAGCAGGTTCAACTATTTTGACTGCTTCCCTGAGAAGTCTTGTGGCTCTTTTCACGAACTTCCTCCTCCATGAGGCTGTTTTACATAAGCTGTTGGTTCTCCTTACACTACACAGTTAAGTTACAGAAAGAGCAGTATGTTTGGGTTGGACTGATGCTGGAACATCACTGGTGTATTTCTTTGAGATGTGAGCTGTTGTTCATGTGGCATTTGTCAGTCTAGTTGCTACATGGGATGGCCATTCATAAAGCTGCTTAAAAAGCAGAATCCAAATTTTAAGAGGTGAAAGCTGAACTTCCTTTTCACAGAAGTAAGCAAGATCAGATGAGCTCTCATTTTATTAGCACATGCTACAAATGAAGCAAACCCTAGCTAGCTTCCTCCTGTTCTTCAAGCCCTGTGTAAAATCAAGTTGCACTTAAATGGAGTTTGTTCTGTTCTGTGTCTGAGCTAGTCTTCATAACCTGTAAATAACATCTCTCCTTCACCTGTTGTTTTTGCTATACAGATGCTGCTGTTAGCAATGATCTGATCACCTGTGTCAGTATATTCCAGCACATTCAGCACAGCATGTGACTGCTAAATGTGACTGTGACAAGTACTGAGAACAGTACCAAGTAGAAGGGAGGCAGAGTACTTTGTATTTTCAGATTCTGACCATGAAAATATGTGAGTGCATCAAAGAGGTGAAGAATAGGGATGCTGTTATGGGGGGAGAAATTCTAACAACTGTTTGAGGTATTGAATGGGAATGTGATACTGAACTGCTGGGATGGGAATAAGGTGAAAAAGTAACTCATTTTCACTGGGCCTTGGTTTTTGATAAGAATCTTGTTTTTCTGGGAGATAGCTTGCTTCTCTAACAACCTCCCTCCTGTGGTTACTTAACTACAGTAGAAAGAATGACTCAAAATCAAATACTGCCTTACTCATAAAAGTATGATGCACTTTAATGAAATGGTATTTGGCTGAAGATCAAAGCAAAACTATTTTCCAAGCAAATTGCTTTTTCAATTGGACTCAGTGCAGCATCAAACAAAATGACAGTACCTACGTCACTGGAGATAGAAATACATTCTCCTTAGTTCCTAAGGCACCTTCATAGGAAGTGGCATTTCCCGTATTATTTTGCTTGGAAACCATTTTATAGCCATCCCCAATGAACTTGTGTGCAGGATGGAGTCTTAAGTTACTTTTGAACTGAAAAAGCTTATCTGCCTAAATGCCTGTTAATTCATAAAAATGTAGTGTCCTTGGAGATGTAATTATACCTCTGGGTTGCATAGTATCAATCACTTCGTTTAGAAACCAGCTATGTGTGTATTTCCGTTAGTGGGCAGCTGTCACTTTCCAGTGCAAACTGCTGTTAGGTAACTGGTTTTGATTATACTGTCTGATTAGAAATACAACAGAATGGGGCCATCCTGTTAGATTAGATTCCAATCCTATTGGAAGATGATTAAAAAAAAAATAAATAAAGTAGCAAAAGGAGTAGAATCATTGAAGAAGTGTTAATATGTTATGTTAGTATTTGGTCACCACACTTCCACTATTTTATTTCACTCCTTTTCCATGAAGACTTGCTTGGTACCTTTGCAGCTAAATAAATTTGGGTTTACTGTATTTACACTTCAGTCCTTATTTTAAGGAGTTGTCTGGTGATAGTTCATGTCTGATTTACACAGCTGCATTCATATAGGTTTGCCTGAGTAAGAACTGAACAGTTTCTACGTGATACCCTAGCACTTCAGCTACATGTAAAGAAAAAATAATTTGCCATTTTAACTTGTATTTGATACGTATTTGACAAAATCTCGCTGGTTCTGTTTCTAATAGGAAAGAGAAACTCTTCAGAAACAGCTGGATGAGGCAAACAGAGAAGCACAAAAATATCGTCAGCAGCTTCTAAAGAAAGAACAAGAAGCAGAGGCTTATCGGCAGAAGTTAGAGGCAATAAACCGCCTCCAGACTAATAAAGAAGCCGTTTAATAAAAAAAAATGAACATACTACAAAGCCTGTTACTTTCCCAAATCTGCAGTACAATCTTGAACTGTACACTGTATAGGTACAGACACAGGATTACATGATAGAGAAGATGCTACAAGTTGATAACTGGACTTAAGCCGTGAGCTCTGATGAATTTCTTGTAACATAAAAACTCTGAATTTAGACATTGTGAAAAATATTTAAAATTAAATACTGTAAATAGTTGGTTTTTTTACAGTTTCAAAATGAGTTGATAAATCTTTTTGAAGGGATCCAGAAACACGAGAAGCCAATGTTTTTGTGAAATTTTTGATTTTAGTATGAATCTAACTTCTGAAAAACAGAACAGTTTTAAGGGTGATATTGATTTAAGCTGACAACTTGAAAATGAATTATATGACAAAATGAATTAACAGTTATTTCTACATGGTAACAACTTAAACTTCTCTGAATAAGACATTTCCAGGTGGAAATCTTTGTACAGCTTTAAGTAGTTGTCTCAGATTCTCTGAAAACCATTTTGGGTTTGTTTTTTTTATTTTAGGCGGTGAAATTTTTATATTTAATTTCAGATATATCCAAGTAGATTTACATGTATATGAAGCTAATATTTTTTAAACTTTTCAGTTTGTACATATGCTGCATGTTTTTATAATTTCTATACATACATCTTGCATAGGTATTTTTCAGCAAAGATGAGAAAAATTATGAGAAAAATGTTTAGCCTATAGGTCATTCGAAGTAAGCTAGCAGCCAGTTTTATTGTGGATGGTATATCTCTTGGAAGAATGTAATTTGTAATTAAAAAGAACAAAAAAAAAATCATAATTTACGTATTAGAGGCAATTTAAAATTTGGTAGTGGAGGCATTGAAACTTGACTTTGTGTGTCTTACAGTTTTCCTGTACAGACATTTTAAAGTTCAGTAATGAGTAGAAAAGAATGTCTCCACTGGAACCCAAATAGTAGTTCTTTTAGAATATTCCTATTGACCTGTTTTCCCCAATAACCTTGAAATTATTTCACTGATACATTTTTTTCTAAACAGACTTTTGCATTTTAATTATGCAATTGGACAAGTAATTTTTTTATGTTGTAGTGATGCTGCACTTACCTAGCATCATTGTTCTTCACTGTGATACTGTGTTTGTGTGTGTCTGTGCAGTGATCTATTATGCTTAGGATTTATATAGCACATTACATCTTCAGAGCATTGTAAAACCTTTTAAAGAACCCTTACTGTACTGCCTGAGGCAGGTGAGTGAGTGTTACTGTCTCAATTTTATAACTGGCATAAGCGCAACACAAGGAGTGTTAAACGACTGGCCCAAGACCACGTGAATCTGTGGTAGACCTGAGAACAGATCTCAGGAGTTCCTGGCTTCTAGTCCTGTGCTGAGACTGAGCTGCCTTAAGATTGTTCAGTGCTGTGTTACATTAAATTTTGAACTACTGTGCAGATTCCTTTTTTGTAAGATAAAGCTCTTTGTGCTTTGCTTTGTTGTTCCATGTTTCACTGCTTTTATGGAATTGTTTATATAAACTTAAGCAAAAAGTTTAGTTTACCTATACTGTACACAGAAGAATTACCCTTAAAACTGTACTCTGGCCTACTTTTTCTATTTTACAATTAAATATCTTTTCCACATATACGTAGTGTAGAATCAATTCCATTTCAGTTGTTTTGTGTGCACATTAGAAGGTCAAAGCTGTGCTGTGTTAGGCATTCAGAAAAATACGAAAAAACAGTTTTAGGCTTAGAACGGACTTCAAAGGTAGGAGGGAGGTGTGGGGAAAGAATTGTGTTATACAATGCAAAGTCAGATCTTCCTTCTTCAAACTTTGACTTGAGTTTAGGAAAAAATCCTAACTGTCCTGGTATCGGTATAAGTTTGGCAAATTTGATTCCAATTGGCAAATTTGACCAGAAAATAATCAAAATATAATAAAAAAATGTAAAATCTGTGGTGGTGGGTTTTAGAAGAATTATTATGTTCAGCTGGTACTAGGACTTGAAGCAAGCCTTGTGCAGTGACTAACTGGAAATTGCTATATTTTAGGGTTGGGTTTTTTTTTTTGTTTGTTTTGTTTTGTGTTTTGTTTTGTTTTGTTTTATTTTTCCCCCCAGAAACTCTCCATTATGTCACTAGTAAATGCAGGAACCACTTAGTCAAGTTAAATGTGTTGGTTAGGCGTTGCTCCAATTGAATTATTCTGTGATCAAAATGGTGTTTGTGTCCTCACATCCCACAAACTTAACTACAGTTTAATCTCTGTGAACTCTTAGTAACGATAAGAATTCGGCGTTAGGCTGAGCGGTGATAGTGGTAATGTTCACGTCCAAATGGAGAGTTTCCCACGGTTTTGACGGCACAGACCTTTGTAGCAAACAATGAAAAGAACCTTTCCTATTCATTGTGCTTCCTGTGAGCAAATATTCTATTCCTCATTGTCTGTGTCAAAATCCTTCCAAGTGCAGGGTAGCTATAACAAAAATTTATTTATGGCCAGCAATATTTACCTTACCTGTAATTCATTATCACCTATTTTATTCTAGTTCCGAACAGGACCTGCTGTTTGTTCTCTTCTGCACAAAACGAGAAACCAACGTGATCAAACGATCAGCTGTGAGCACAAGGTCTTGGGTTTATGTCACATGGAATATTTATTGTGTAGTTTAGCTCTGAAAACAGTGTTAAAAGTATTGCTCCTTATTTGCTGTTCCAAATTGAAATCATAACTGTAATTAGCTACCAGCTTTCTTTGAGCAGGCGTCCGTATATTAAGTGATGTATTAGTTACTTGTAACAAGCTAGAATCACAATTTTTTGGGAGCTCTCAGCTCTTTTTGAGTTGGTCCTGTGCTCGGTGCCAGCCCCTTTTCACCTTCTTTGTTCCCCCTAGCATTTGCAGTAAAGCCAAGTAAAGAGAGGTTCGTAAATTGATACCGAGTGTGTGGGCAGCTTGTTATTTCTTTTTTCCCTAATGTTTCCAGAGAAATGTGAGATAAAGCAGATGAATATGTGTATGGTATGGTTCATTTTGTGCACTTCTTGCACTTCCTCTTTCAATGCCTTTTTTAACAATTTTTTTATTTCAGTATATTAATCTGATGTATGTGTATCAGAGCATCGTTGTCATATCTATGGAACAGTTCTTTCTCAAATATCTAATCATAGCAGAAACTAGGAAAGGTTTTCACATCGTTCTGTAGGACGTACGCTATGGACAAAGACGTAACAACTGTCTAGAACTCTCTAGAATAATGAAAGTGTTTAGGCTGCGTTATGAAGCAGAAAATCAAAGCTGCTCTGACAGCCAGTTCTCTTCTGTATGATGAGAACAGAGAAACTGCTGTCATGTATCAGACAAGTCTGCCTGGCCTGGTGTCCTGTCTCCATCTGGGCCAGCCCTAAGCAGGAACATAGAGGTATAGCAAAAACAGTGCAAGCGTATGTTGTACTATGGAATAATTTCTCCTTGTGGTGCTTAGTCCATAAGTCCTACCTCTCTCTTTTTCCCAGGGCTGCCTGGTATGACTGTAGAGCAAGTGAGTTCCTTCTTTGTGAAGAGATGATAAACACTCAACATTGAGTAAAGTGTCAAGTCATGCTACCAAAGACAGGTCAGGATGTGTTTTGAGATCCTAAAACTGGAACAAGAGGGAATCTACATGGCTGTCCAAACTGAGAACAATCCAGGTGGAGGGCTTGGAGGAATTCAGGAGATGCAGGACCAAATCCTAGTGCTTACGCATATCTCCTGTGAGAAGAGCAAGCACAGTGTAGGAAAAAATATATATATTTTCCCAGCTCAGCCATCTAGGGTGATACCAGTGGAGGAATATCACCCTTCAGGGTAACCTGGTCTGATCCAAAGGGCAGGAAGTCCACAAAGAGGATTATTGCTGGTTTGCATTGCAGTTCTGGAACAGGCAATAATTTTAATTCCCTTCTTTCTAGCAACCAGCATAGGGACTGAAGACTTGTAGCACTGCAAGTGTACTCTCTTCTTGGGAAAACTCAGTCCTATGATTTTTATTTTATTTTATTTTATTTTTTTTAAAAAAAAGCTCCTACCTGCAGTGTCAAATTTCTTATGTATTGTTGGTGCCTTGTTTTAATGACTACTGCTAGCACGGTAATTTGGTGTGTTTGAGTAACATGGCTGCTTTTATTTGGTTTTGGTTTTAGAAGCCCTTGATCTTTCTCTCACACAAGTCTGTTACTGTGTTTTATATTCATGACATGGATTACTGTGAGACTTCCGATAGATGGTTTGAAAATGGGAAGGGTTAGCGCAGAGGCAGCTCCTCTTAGAGATACACTATCTTACACATCAAAAGAGCACAGATGAGAACATATGTGAGACAGTGAAAGCCCTCACTTGGGAGGAGTTAGATAAACAATAACCAATAACCTGCCTACGTTAAACCTTTTCCAGGATAAAGGGAGAGAGATAAAGGGAGCTATAAAGGGTGAAGCAGCTAACAGGGCACCAGACCAAACTACCCACAGCTCCTGAAAGGTCGTGGCCCAGGTTTGTGGAGGCGCTTTTAGAAGGAATCAGTATGGAACCTGAGGAGTACAGACGGAGAGGTGAGTGATGCTCTGCTTTTGGAAATAGGTAGCATTTGCTCGCAGAGATCAACTGTTGTAGGGCTGGGAGTGGTACCCAGAAATGAGGATGGGCTGTATACTCTTTATTTGCACGTGTGTCCTTGCGACTTTAGGTCTGCTGAGGCTAAGACAAAAATGCGTCCCAGGATTGAGTTTAAATTCATGGGTTTAGAGTCAGTGGACAACTTGGGCTTTTGGGTCTTACATTTAGAATACTGTGGGAAAGCTGCAAAACTGTGATTCTGAATAAACTTGTGCTAAGGGGTGGTGCACAGTGACTCTTCCCCAGCTGTCACCGTGAAACTTCACTGATGCTGGCACAGTTCTGAAGATCGGGAGCAAACTTTAGTCTCAAGGCTGCATTTTCAGAGGATGCAAAAGGAGATATGCCATAATGACAAGGAAGCATGGGGCATTATGAAAACTTAATTTTTATAAAATGTGGTTTCAGTTGTCTTGTAGGCAAGAAAATGTGTGTATCCTCTCAGTAATCAAACAAACTATACTTGTACCATGGTTGTATTTTAAAGGTACATTTGAACTATTCAGTGACAACACTGAAATAACACTCTAATTTGCTGTGTCCCCATGAAGCCTGTTCTAGCAGCCGTGTCCCTACATAATTAGATGGGACAAGTAGGGTGTAGGAGGAAGGTTAGTTCCTGTGGCTGTCCTTTCCTGGGAGCAGTATTCCAAGCCCTGTCCAATGCTAATGACAGATTGCATGAAGTGCCAGGACTACTCGCTAGTTTTCCTGCAATGGAAACTCAAAGCACTGGTTTGCCTCTTCCAGGGAA